>NW_021703775.1:53492291-53567614 GCF_005190385.1 Monodon monoceros
GTGCGTCGGTGGGACGGGAGGAAGGATCTGTGGGTGTGGCTGTATGTTTGGGTCTGGACGTGATGGGGGTGCGTCTCTGTCGGGGTGGAGTGTTAACAACACCTTCGGAGGAAAAGCAGTCCTTTTTAGCAGGCCTCTTTCAGGTTAAAAACTGTTTTCAAAACCCGGAAATGGAGGCCAGGCTGTCAGCCGCTTCCTGCAGGGCAGTGGGCAGAACAGGGCTGAGCAGGGGTGGGAGGGGGGGGACGACAGGCCTTCAGCCTGCAGGGACCCCAGACCCACTTTATTGCCGGTCACACCTGCCAAGGACAGGCCTCCTGCGCCTGAGTGCAGAGACATATTTAGAAACAATTAATTCTCTGGTTGAAGGGGGAGGGGCCCTTTTATTTTCATCTGTTGCAGAAATAGCTCTTGTCAGATAGCAGTTCTTATGCCCTCTGGGGTGAGAGGCAGCTCTGAAATAGAAGGAAAGATATTAAGGATTTTAGACAGACAAGAAAACTCCTGGGCCCGCTGAAACCGAGTTTAAAATCTTTCTCTAAAAATAAGCTTTGTTTTCCTTGTAGATTCCTCTGGCAATTGGGCCCGTGTTGGGGTGTTTAGCCGGCCTGGGAAGCCAGGCGGAGTTTTTAAAAAAGCGAGTGTTTCCCAGCTGTGGCCTTGGAAAGTTCTCTGTTTTCCATTTATTAAACTCCTGGTTTCCGGCTAATTAAAATTATTTTCAAGTACAACTCCGTGGTCCCGCAATATTTGATGAGACACAGAATTCTCAGTGACCCCTCTGTAGGAGGCCGGGCCAGGCTGTGGGGTGGCCTATGACCCTTCCGCTGGGCCTGGTGCCGATTTTACGCGGAGGGGAGACCCTTTGAAATGCAGGCCCGGGGCCTTATTTTCCCAAGTTCCACCACCCCCGCCCCACCCCGGGAGTGGCTGGAATGAGAGGCCACTTGCAGGACAGTCTCTGAACCCTGCACCACTGGAGAAGGGGCTGTGAGTCCTTGGCGACCTGCTGTTTGTTCCCCTGCATCACTGAGTGGAGAAGGGGTACACTTCAGGGGAGGGGAACTTGGCTGAGGTGCGTGGCAGGTGATCGTGGTTGTCTCTCCCTGGCCTGGCTACTGTTGAAGCTTCAGGGCCGGACTCTCTCGAGCACCTGCAGGAGGTCCAGACTCCCAAGGTGATGTGTCGTGAAGATGGAAATCCGAGGTGCCGCAGGGCAGGAGGCAAACATTGCTGAGGGCCGGGGCTGGTGTGACTCAGATGTGCTGGCAGGCTCCCTTCCACTGCCCTGTGATTCTGTCCAGACATCCAAGGGGTGGGATGCTGGGATGCTGCCCGGCACCTTTCATTCATCCCACAGATAGTTCTTGATTGTCCAGTACATGCCAGCAGTGCAGGAACAGAGGTGAGCTGACGGATGTCATCCCTGCCTTCACGGAGTGTACATATTTTCAAAGTTCCTTCATGTTGTAGCGTGAATCAGCCTTCATTCTTTTGCATGACAGGCTAGTATTCCATTGTACGGATGTACCGCATTTTGTTTTCATTCATCAGTTGTTAGACGGTGGAGTTGTTTCCACCTTTCGGCTATTGTTGAATCATGCTGCTGTGAACATCGATATACAAGTTTCTGTGCGAACGTATGTTTTCAATTCTTTTGCTTTTATACCTGGAAGTAGAATTGCCAGGTCATATGGTAACCCCCATTTCACTTTTTGAGGAACTGCTATACTATTTTCCAAAGTGATACATTGGTTTTTGTAACTGTTTTATTAATGTCTGTTTCCCCTACATAATGACACATGCTCCACGGGATGGCCACATAAAAACACTTGTACACTTGTTCACAATAGCCAAGACCGGAACACTGTTACTATCCCCATTTCAAAGATGAGGAAACTAAGCTCAGAGAAGTTGTCATAGGCCTGAGGCCAAGCAGCTAGGAAAAGGCTGAAGCAGAATTCGGAGGAAGCTAAGCAGTGGCTCCTTCGAATCACCCTAGGCTGCCTCTCAGGCTCCTGCTTTACTGCCCACACTGTACAGAAACGGAGGTTTCCAAGAAGTCTTCCAGGATTTCTTTCCAGGGTAGACCCTGTCTTGCCACCCCTGTGCTTTTTTTTATTATTATTATTATTTTTATTTAATTTATTTTATTTTTGGCTTCGTTGGGTCTTTGTTGCTGCACGCGGGCTTTCTCTAGATGCAGCAAGCGGGGGCTACTGTTCATTGAGGTGCGCGGGCTTCTCATTGTGGAGGCTTCTCTTGTTGAGGAGCTTGGGCTCTAGGTGCACGGGCTCAGTAGTTGTGGCTCGCGGGCTCTAGAGCGCAGGCTCAGTAGTTGTGGCGCACGGGCTTAGTTGCTCCACGGCATGTGGGATCTTCCTGGACTAGGGCTCGAACCCGTGTCCCCTGCATTGGCAGGCGGATTCTTAACCACTGCGCCACCAGGGAAGCCCCTCTAACCTGTGCTTTTACAACACAATGTGTTCAGGTCACCCTTCAGCTCAAAATCCTCACTCAGAATAAAATCTAAAATCTTAACCAAGGTGTACAAGGTCCTACATTGTCTGTCCCTCCCCACCCACCCACTATCCCTTTCCCCTCTGACCTTGACTCTCCCTTCCCTCATCCTGCTCCTATACAACTCAGGCCTCCTTGTTGGTTCGTAATCATGCTGGACCTACTCTCTGTCTCAGGACCTTTGCACTTGCTATTCCATCTGTCATGCTCTTCCACATTTCTTTCAGTTTCCTGCTGTCACCTTTTCAGGGGGCCACCCAGACCACCCTGTCAAGACAACAGCCCCATCTGGCATCTCTCGTCTTGCTTTATTTTTTCCATAGCATTTGTCATCCTCTGACATATTTTAAATGCCTTTGTTTATGTATATATCACCCTTCCTTCTTAGACGCTTAGCTTCATGAGGGCAGGCATTGTCTCCAGAGCAGGGGGGAGCCGTTGAAGGATTTTAAGCTGGGGAGTAGGACAGACACGTTCACGTGTTAAAGTGATTTCGGCTGTGTGGAGAGTAGACTGGAAAAAAAATGATTCCTTATAAAACCAATTTTAATGCTAAAAACGGTTTAAAAAACCATGACCTAGTGTTACCCTTTTATTCCACAGATGAGAAGACTAAGGCTCAGAGAGGGTGGGCGGAGCCTTCTGGAGACTTCCCCCAATCTCTGGGTTTCTACATGAGCCCTGGGAAGAGACCACCCAGGACACTGTCCTCCCTAGGTGTGAGCTGTCCAGGTAGGGCTGTTGGTAAAAATGCTGAATATTGACTTTCACTAAATCCCTATGGGCTGAGAGGCTCAGAGCAGCAGGTCTCTGGATGTTCTCTGTTCACCTGGCTTCTCAGGGAGGCCCTGGAAGGTCTGTAGGGTGGACACACCAGGAGCTGACAAAGCACAGCCCTGGGAGCCAAGAGCTGCTGCAGGGCCTGGGGCGTGAGAGGGCTCCGGGGCAGGTGTCACCACCACTCTGTGAGGGGCCCGGTCTGCAGGGGTTACAGGCCAGGGCTCCCACAGACCTGGGTTCAAATCTCACTTCACAGCCACTGCCTCCCTGTGTAATCCCGGGCAAATCTCTGAGCCTCACTTTCCTCATCTCTGAAATGTGGATGATCACGCAGGAGGGTCAAAATATGATGTCATGCGTGAAGTGTCTCGGAGAGGGCCCAGCTCAGGGTCCCACAGAGGACACCGTGTGCAGGCTAGCAGAGTGGGTAGCAGCCTAAGCCATCAGGTTCAAAGCCTAGCCTTGCTACCGCCAGCTGTGAGACCGTGAGCCAGTGGCTTGCCGTCTCCATCTATAAATGTCGGACCTATCTCCAAAGGCTACCATGAAGTTCAAGTGAATCCGGTCAACCCATGTCCTAAGGATAGAGCCCAGCATAGAGGAAGTATGCTGTAACAGTTTGTTACTGCTCTCTTGGTGTTTTGTTTTCCACACCCAATCAATAGACACCCAGTCCGAAGGGGTTCAGGGAGTCTCCTTCATCTGCCCCCACCAAACCCACCCAACCACTTGGGCCTTAAGATGAGAATAACAACTGCTTTCCTTTAGAAATTCTAGATAGATCCGCGCTGTCCATTATGGTAGGCACTAGCCACATGTGCCTATGTACATTTAACTTAAAATTTAAAACTTACTTCCACGTGACAGGTACTCAGCTGTAGGTGGGGGCTGTTGCACTGAATGTTTCCGTCATTGCAGAAAGTTCTGTTGGACAGCACTGCTAGTCTGGAAATGCAAACAACTGTAAGGAAGGAAGCTTCCATCATTCCAACCCTTGAAGCGTTGTCCTTTTACAAAGCAAGTCCTAGGACACACCCATGGTGCCCTTGATGGCTTCCCCCTCCCTCCACAAGCCAAGAGAGTCCAAAATATTCCTAAACTGCCCCTTTGTCCCATAGACTGTAAATGCCAGTGGAGGAGAGATGAAGGGACTGCCCACCCCTGGTGGCACCTCGCAGCCCTGCCCAGCAGCCTGGGACCACCTCCTCTTGGACAGCCCAGAGACATGGACCCTCACTCCCACCCCTCCTGGTGTCCCTGTCTCCGCAGCTGTGACACCACATCCATCCAGTCACCCACGCCAGAAACTGGGGTCCTCCTGGAGTCTTCCTCTCACCTCCTTCTATCCCTTCCCTCAGGCTGCCTGAACCGAAGGACTCTGCTTTCTAACCAGGCCTGGACACTCCCTCCCGCTTCTCTGTCTTTCAGCCTCAGCAGCCCAGGCTCCTCCTCACCTAGACAGCGGGGGATCCAGCCCCCATCTCCTCCCCCCAGCCACCATCCCCAGAGCCTGCCTGTAAAGCATGTAGGCCATCATGCCCCTCCTGCCCTGTGACCCTACCGGTGCGCTCACCCGCACTCAAATCCAAGCTTCCAGATGTGCTCTTTGAGGCTGTGCCTCAACCCTCACAGCTCCTCACCTGCCCTGGAGCACCAATGGCCTTCACCAATGTGAAGATGCTACGGCTCTTCACAACCCTGGGCCTCTGCTCCGCCCGCGCCCCTGCCCGGGACACCCCAGCCCCCTGCCACGTCCCCCTGCTTCCTCTGCCTCAGCTGAAAATCAACCTCAGATCTATAGCCCCTCCACTTACCCCGCCCCCAGCCCGCCAGGGCACCGTGCCGGCCTTTGTAGGAGCACAGAGCACGTTGTCCTACACCAGCTGCTTACGTCTCTGTCTTCCTCACTGGCCTGGAAGTTCCTTCAGAGCAAGAATGGCATAACATGCATCCTCCTTGCACGCCCCAGCCTGGCCCCTCGAAGGGCCTCAGTAACTGTTTGTACAACCAAATCAGCTCCCCCGCCCACCCCCTCGCAATGAGCGTGGTACTGTCCGCTCCCATTTGACACATGCAGAAGATGCAGCTCAGAGAAATGAAGACACTTGCCCAAGGTCTCCCAGCTCAGGAGTGGTGGGGCCATTGTGCCCTCCCCACCTGCGAGACCGTTCAGAACAGGGGAGAAATGCACTGCTCCTTGGTAGACGTGACGTCCCCTTGAGTTTTGCCTCTTATTCCAAACTCATGCATGCTTGTTCTGAATACCCAACCAGCAGGCAGTGTGTTCCAACGTGTGCAGGTGGAAGCACTCCTCCTGAGGCCCACTCTGCAGAGCTGACCGCACAGTAACCGCGCTGGGTGAGGAGTTCCAGGGATTTGACTGTGCAGCTATGTCTGTACAAATTCACACACGCTTGCAGTTCACAGAGAGTGAGTGCTGTCCTGTCCATGGGTCCTCACCCAGCGTGCCAGCACCTTCTTTCATGGCAGCGTGGTACCCACAGCAGGAGGGAGGGCCTGCTGGTGGCCACGCAGGCTCTGCACCGTTTCACTTTTACGAGCGATGCAGCGCGAACATGCTTATTCACAGGCCCCTGGGTGAGTATTTGCCTCAGATGAATCCGCGGAGGAAGTGTCGCTGAGTTGCGAGGCAGCCCACGTGTTTCTGTAGAGGGTAATGTGCATTTAAAATCTTGAAACCGGCCATCGTAGAAAACCCCCCAAAATGTTGCACTGAATACCTCCCACCTCCACCCCCATCCCATCTCTGGGCCTCCGAGGCCATTTCCACCCCTGTTCGCTCCCTGTGTGCCTGTGCTGAGTTTCTGGGGTCCCGGTAACAGGGGATGCCCCCTGGGGTCTGGTCTTTCTGTCTCCCTTTCCTGTTCTCAGTTCCTCCCGTGCTGAGCCCCAACTCCCCACACCCCCAGGCTCTGGGAGGGCAGCTCACTGCTGTCCACCCCCCTGCCCCCCCGCCACTCCCCACCCCCCAGATGGAGCCAAAGACTGAGGCTGTCACCTGACAGCCCCAGGCAGGCTCTGGGTCAGTCCCACTGGCTCAGAGCACCTGGGGCTTGAGGGCAAGGAGGGGGGGAAGACTCTTCCCCTGAAACCAGAAGGGAGGCCCCCATCCATGTGACTGGGGGCCAGGACAGCAGAAACCCTCCCGAGACAATAGTGTTGCCCGTTGAGGATGTGAGACCGTGTAGGTGCGTCTCAGCGAGAGCACATGGGTGAGTGTGTACGTGTGCACAAGGGTGTGAGTCTGCGCATGTGCGTGTGCCAGTGAGTGTGTGTGTCTCAGGAGCCGTTGTGTCAGGGGTTATGTAAGGAAGGCACTCCCCGGGGCCAAAAAACCACAGTGGTGTAACCGCCGGCTGGCAGGGCCACCAGAAGGAAAGGAGGGAAAATGTAAACACCGCGCTGGGCCCGTCTCTCACCCGCCACAGGCAGGCCCTGGACAGCGTGGCCCTTCCGGTCCTCCATTCCTGCTGCCTCAGGCCCTATGGGCTGGCCTGGGAGGGGGTGATAGTGGAGGCCAAGGAGGCCAAGGCCAGGGGGTCACAAGAACTCTACAGGGAATGGGCATCCCCAGCTCTCCATCTGGGCCCAAAGGACGGGACGGAGAGGAGAACCCAGCAGGGTGTACCTGGGCTCCTCCTGGGTCCGCCATAGGCCATGCATCCCCCCCACACACACAAACAAGGTATGCCACCTTCTTCATCCCCAGAGCTGCTCTCTCTTTAAAGCCTTTGGGGACTGGTGTCCCTGTGTCCCATAGGCCTCTGCCTGGCATGGAGCCCATCGCCCTGCACTGAGCCAGTATGGACTCACCGCTCACCTGCTTACATCCTTGGGGTGGCCTCAGGGCCAGCTGTCTCTGCCCCTTTCTCACATACACACAAAGGTGCACCTCCTCCCTGCCCCCCCCCACCTCATCCCCAGCCCGGACACCTGCCTTCCAGTAAGCGCCCAGCCGCTCAGCCCTTCAGCACTGCACCTGAGGCCCTCTCTTCCAGGAAGCCTCCCAGACTGCTCTGGGCTAGAGTCCTTTCTCCCTGCTCTGAGCTCCTGAGGTGCTTCTGGACACGCAACCTGACATCTGGCCACGCACAGCTGTCCCTTCTTGCCCGGCTGTTCACTTTAATAATAATGGCCACCATCTACGCAGCATATTCTCCACCAAACCCAGTCCCTTGAAGCTGTTATCGCCTGTCAGCCTCGCACTAGCCCTAGAAGGTGGCTTTCTTACTGCCATTATGTGGCAGGGGAGCACACGATTGAAGCCGGAGGTGTCACAGAACGTGGGTGGGCTGCTCCGCTCCAGGAAAGCTAGGCTCTGACCCAGAGACCCTGCAGCCGAGGCTCGGCCTGGGAGCTTCCAGTGGGCTGGGAGGGTCAGGGTCCCCTTAACCTTGAGGTCCTTCCCTGAGAGTCCTTTGGAGTTCTCACTGAGCTGGCTGTGTGTCCTTGTGAGTGTACAGGAGGGAGGGAGAGAGAGAATTCCCACCAAGGTGGCAACTCAAACTCAGGAGACAAGTGAGTAAAACCCAGAAAGCTAGAAAGCAAAGATGACTCAGGAGACATCTGTCAGCCTGGCCAAAGTCAGAGACAGGGCAGGGCAGCAGGAAGGAAGGGGGAGCCCGGGGAAAGGGAGAAGTGGCCTAGGGCTGGCTCTCTGGTTCCCCATCCCCCTCCAGAGGAAGCATCCTGCTGGCTCACCCTGGCCTGTGAGGTCCTGAGGGCCCTGGAGCACGTCATCTTCCTCCCTCTGTTCCCCTGCCACACTGGGCCCATGGCAGTCACCCACCCTCAGGGAGCAGGGGCTGGTCCATGAACTGGAATGGCTAGCCTCGCCCAGCAGCAAAATTGTCTGCTGTGCCAGGGTTAAATGACATAAAATGCACCACACCTGGCACACAAATGACACTACATAGCATTAAGGCCCCACTCTCTTCCCCACTCGGCACCATCGCTGCCAACCTTCCTCTGGTCACTTGTAGTAAAGTTGGAAGTCCACAGAGGGCCGCCCTGGCCCTGGGCTCCAGGGAGGAGGAGGGATGCAGAGGTGCTGGGAACCCTCCTTGCCCTCCCCTGGGTGAGCGGTGGGTGAGCTCGCACACCTCGTCCAGTTTAGAAGGTACCTCTGCCCTCCCTTAGCCCCTATTCACCTCCTGCCCCTTCTCCGCCTGGCTTCCTCCAGCCCTGGACACTCCGGCACACCATGCCTTCCCGCAGCCATCGCTGTCCATCTGGTTTTCCAGAATACGGACTCTGGAGCCAGCCTGACTGGTTCCATCCCAGTTTTCCCACTTATCAGCTGTCTGACCTTGGGCAAGTTCCTCAATCTCTCTGTGCCTCTGTTTCCTCATCTGTGATTCCCCTGTTCCCTGGAGGCCCAAGGGGAAGTTTTATTCCATCAAATGGCCTTCAAGTTCCAGAAGGGTGAAGGAAGCCCATTAATTAGACCACACTGTCTTTTAAAAATCTCTACCTCCACTTTTAGAGATGATGACCCCATATAACTGAGGCAGAGACTGAGGTTCAGGGAAAGTTCATGCCTTGCCCAAGGCCACCAGGCTAACCTGCCCCCAGGAGCTCTCACTGCCTGCATTGGTTTAATTGCAGCTCTGATTCCTGGGCTGTGAGATGGGCCCAAGAGATTCTGGCCCAAGGGTGACCGGTGCAGGGGGGTGGTGATTAGCAAAGAGGTGAATGAGCATTTAAAATGCTCTAACAAGAGACTGGACATCACATAGAGGCCTGTGTGCAGGGGCCCAGCCCCGCAACAGCATGTCTGTGAAATGGTAGATTCCACGTGGCCCAAGAATGGGCTGGGTCTGTGTGTGCTGATCAGAGGGATGTCTAAGCTGTGAGGTTACAAGAGCAAGGGAAGATCTGTGTGTTACAATACAACTTCTTTTCCTGTACGTTCTGTTTAACAGATACACATGCGTGCAGTATATGCTAGTGTTGGCCTAACATTTTTTTCGGGCAGCCTACACAAGAAACTGTTACCTGGTTACCCTCAGACAGAGGTTGGGAAAGATTGAAGGCCAGGCAGGGGAGAGTTTTATTTTAAACCTTTCTCTTTGGACTTTCCTACCATGTACATATATTATTACAGGCATACCTCAGAGATATTGTGGATTCGGTTCCAGACCACTGCAATAAAGCGAGTCACACACTTTTTTTTTTTTTTTTTTTGGTTTCCCAACACATATAAAAGTTATGTTTACACTGTGCTGTGTTCAATGTGTAGTAGCATATATCTAAAACAGCAATGTACATACCTTAATTTAAAAATACTTTATTTGCCAAAAAAGATGTTGTCATATGACAATGCAGGGTTGACACAAACCCTCAAATTTGTAAAAAAAAAAACACGCAATATCGGTGAAGCACAATAAAGCAAAACACAATAAAACAAGGTATGCCTTCATTTTCCATTTTATTTTATTTTTTAATATTTTTAATATTTATTTATTTATATTTGGCTTTGTCGGGTCTTAGTTGTGATACGTGGGATCTTCACTGCAGCATGCGGAATTTTTCGTTGCAGTGCGCAGGCTTCTCTCTAGTTGTGGTGCGCGGGCTCCAGAGTGCACGGGCTCAGTAGTTGTGGCACGTGGGTTTAGTTGCCCCGTGGCATGTGGGATCTTAGTTCCCCGGCCAGGGATCGAACCCGCGTCCCCTGCATTGGAAGGCAGATTCTTTACCCTGGACCACCAGGGAAGTCCCTGCCTTCATTTTTTAAATGCCAACAGATGTTATCTGAGCACTTGGGATTAAAAGCCATTCTGCTCTTTTTCTGAAGTGTCAAAAAAAAAAAAAAAAAAAAAAAAAGATGAAATGACAGTTTGTGGGAGGTGGGTATGGTTTTGTTGGGTCTTGCTGCTGAGAGCAGGGCCTGGCTGGGAACAAGAGGCTAAAGGGTCCATGGACCTCAGGAAGGGCATGGGGGAGGGGGGTCCTGCCTGCTGATTCTTCCTCCCCCGCAACTGGCTCAGGAGGACTTTGAGGGGCCCAGGCCAGCCCTCAAGGCTTTGGGGGCCCTCTCTCCCACTTGAGCTAAACCTTCCAGAGCACAGGCTCCTTTGAATGAAGACAAGAACCAGGAGGACCTCTGCCCGTCTGCCTGCGGTTTGCCTGCAATTCGCATGACCCACCATTGGCTGTCCTGCTTTCGGAGCCTCTGGCCCCAGGCTTCGCTGGGGAAGCTGGGGGATCACCCTCCGTGGCCAGGTGCTCTCTGCCAAGTCCTGCCTTCCTGTCCTCTCTCAGGAGCCTCCTACATCACTGGGGCAGATTCGTGGACAGGTGCCACGCCTTGCTGGCCAGTCCTGGAGGGCCTGGGGATCTGCTGGGGGGTTCAGTTTCAGGGAGGGGACCCCCTGACTCTCTCCTCAGTCCTGGCCTGTGGGGCTCTCAAGTTTGCAGTCACTGCTGGCCCAGCACCACGTGAGGCAGCCTGTGGTCCCTGGCTTCACTCACCGCTGACCACCATGCCGAGCCATGACCACATCCTAGTGAACAGAGGCACCCCTCCCCGCAACGGGGAAGAGTGCTGTGAGCTCCATTTTATAGGCTAAGAAACTGAGGTCCAGGTTGGTAAGTGACTTGCCAAGGCCAATGGTGAGCCAGTGACAGAACAATGCCTGAGATTCAGGCAGGTCTCCATCCTGGGTACTTGACCCTCAAGGGTGGCCTGATAAGAAATGAAGTTAATATGATCTCAGGATTATCTGAAGAAAAACCTGCCTTAAAATTGACCCAGCTCAACAGCATATGCCATTATGGAATTATGAATTAAAACAACAACAAAATGCCACTACATACCTGTTAGAATAGTCAAATTCTGGGGCTTCCCTGGTGGCGCAGTGGTTGAGAGTCCGCCTGCCGATGCAGGGGACACGGGTTCGTGCCCCGGTCCGGGAAGATCCCACATGCCGCGGAGCGGCTGGGCCCGTGAGCCATGGCCGCTGAGCCTGCGCGTCCGGAGCCTGTGCTCCGCAACGGGAGAGGCCACAGCAGTGAGAGGCCCGCATACCGCAAAAGAATAGCCAAAATCTGGAACACTGACAACACCAAATGCTGGCGAAGATGTGGAACATCAAGATCTATCATTATTGCTGGTGAGAATGCAAAATGGTGCAGCACTTGGAAAGGCAGTTGGGCAATTTTTTTTTACAGAACTAAATATGCTATTTATGATCTAGCAATCACGCTCCTTGATACTTACCCAAATGAGCTGAAAACTTATGTCCACACAAAAATCTGCACACACATACATATAGCAGCTTTGTTCATAATTGCCACAACTTGGAAGTAACCAAGGTGCCCTTCAGTAGGTGAATGGATAAATACACTCTGGTACACCCAGACAATGGAATCTTATTCAGTACTAAAGGAAACGAATAATAAGCCATAAAAGACGTGGAGGAAACTTAAATGCATATTTCTAAGGGAAAGAAGCCAATCTGAAAAGGCTACGTACCGTATGATTCCAACTAGATGACATTCTGGAAGAGGCAACACTACGGAGACAGTGAAAAGATCGGTGGTTGCCGGGGGTTAAAGAGGAGAGAAGGATGACGAAGCAGAGCACGGAGGACTTTAGGGGGTGGTAAAGCTACTCTATGGGATACTAGAGTAGTGGATACGTGGCATTTCACATTTGGCCAAACCCAAAGAATATACAACATCACAACATCGAGAGTGAACCCTGATGTAGACTGTGGGCCTTGAGTGATAATGAGGAGTCATGCAGGTCCATCAGCTCTCACAAACACGCCACTCTGGCGGAGGATGTTGCTAATGGGGGAGTCTGTGCACGGGTCGGGGCAGGGGTGGGTATGGGAACTCCCTGCACTTTCTGTGCAATTTTGCTGTGAATCTAAAACTGTCCTAAAATATAAAATCTACGAAAAGACGCAGAAAAGTCACCCAGGAGCGAGGGTTCTAAAAGACTCTCTCCCGTAAGAGGACACTGTTTCCCCAGCACCGTCCTGAGCCCCTGCCTGCAGGGAGGTGGGTTGGAGGTGTTCGGTGCCTGTGGTGGGCTCCCAGCGTGGGAGCTGCGGGGTGAGCAGGCCCAACTCTGCCCCTGACACCTCCCCACGTGTTTCCTGGAGGAGCCTCAGAGATCCCCAGCCGTTGGCCCCCTTCTCCCCAGCTTCCTGTTTGGGCTCCAGAGAGACGTTGAGCCGTTTCTGCAGCTGAACTGGGAGCCAGTTGGGCTGGTGGGAGGGAGGGAGGACACTTGCCTTGCTGGAGACCGGGTCAGGGGGCTGCGAATCGATTGGAGCCTCAGCTTGTGGTCACCTGGAGGCTCAAATCCTGACCTGGAGGCCCTTGAGGGGTCAGCAAGTTCAGCCCCTGCCTCAGGGCAGGACATCTCTGGGTCAGGCAGCTGAGGTCTCGGACATCACTTAGCCCATGCAGGCAGACCTTCTTCCTGGCCAGGGTGACTTGAGCAGGTCACTTTATCCAGATGAGCCCCAGCTTCATCCCCTGTGACCACCTACTCTGTAGGAACACAGGTTCATACGTAGCAGCTCTTATTCTTACGGCAGATGGGACCCACACTTCCCGCGTATCTGAAGGAAGAAACCGCAACTTGTCCCCACTCCCACCTGCCCCAGCCACACCCGAGAGCTTCATCCCAGCTGCAGACCTGCCAGCGGTCATGGAGAGCAGATGCCCCAGTTGATCAGGACAGAGGCGAGTACTTTCTGAGGGAGCAGCATGGGAAAGGCCAGGGAGACACTAAAGCGACCCTGAGGTTCAGGGAAGGCTTCCTGGGGAAAGAGATTCTCAAGGCAGATGTTCAGTGATGAGCGGATTAGCCTGGTAGAGACAGGGTCCATTAGCAGCAGAGGCCCAGAGGCAGGCAGCAGGTACCTGATGTGGCAACGCTGTGGTTAAAGAAGGTGCTGGGAGGGGAAGCCAGAGGGAGCTGGGGTGGTCCAGCCAGCTCATCCCACTTCCCCTCCCCCAGTCCCGGGTTGGGGTCTAGGACTGGCCCATCACTGGGGGCCCTGAGGTCATTGCCCTGGGGTCTCAGCAGGACTGCAGCCCCTGTAGCCCCACCCCTGCATACATGACAATCAGGCTCCACCAGGTGAACAGAAGCTCATGCCACTGCCCGGCACCCTTTGTGGCTCCAGAGTGGGTGAGGGGCCCTGGGGAGGCCAGACCACATACCCTTAGGGCCAGGGAGTGAGGAGAAGGGAGGATGACTGATCCAGGCTTCTGAAGGAAAGGGAGCCACAGGGACTACAGCCAGAGGGACCTGGCCACTGCTCTCAGTGAGGCTATTTGCTAGCAGGAAAGGCATTGCCTTGGGGCCTCGGTGTGTTGGTAGACAGGCTTCTACTTGGAGATGCTCCAAGAGATGCTTTTGGAGTGAGAGCTCTGCAGGGTGAGGATCCGGGGTGGGTGGCATCCCCAGCTTCTGCTTCTCCAGCCCCAGAAGCAGCCCGCATCTCCTCTCACTGTTCCCAGCAAGGGTCGCAGGGAGGAGGAAAGGGGTATTCACTTTCAACCAGCCCCACTGTGCCCTCATGAGATGAGGACCTTCCTGGGTCAGGTGCTTGGCCTCCCCATCAGACTAGAGGCTTCTGGAACAGAAGTCAGCTTTCCTTCTAAGACAGAGTCAGGGTTTCTGCCTCGTTCTGTTCTCCACGTCCCCTGGCAGTTCCTGAGCCATCCTCCCCAGGTGACATAAGGCCTGGGCCTCTATGATGTGCAGAGGATCTCTGCTTCTGCCCGGTGGGTGGGTAGTTCTGGCCATCCCAGTGCAGATCTTCTCCTGGGTCGGTGAGGGCTCCACAGGGAGGTGGGGCTGAGGAGGGCCTGATGGGAGGAGAGGAAGGCAGGACTGGGGTATAATTTGGGGAGCCCAGGACAAAATGAAAATTGGGGGCCCCTTGTTCAAGCTTTTTAAATTCTGGGATGGCATCAACAGAGTATTAAACCAAGCATGGGGTCCTTCTAAGTGCAGGCACTTGTATAGCTGCACGGATCACACATCCATAAAGCCAGGCCTGCTGGAGGGAACAGGTGTTCCAGAAATGGGGGCTCTTTGTGGAGAGACGAAAGGAGGCTGGAGCAAGGACCAAGGGGCAGGGAGGAGCTGGGTCTCCTGGACTGTTGAAAACAGGGAAAGATGAGGCTGATTAGGTTGGATGGTACCAGATCCAGAAGAATCCTGAACACTCAAATTTGAACTTGATCTGGAGGTAAGCACTAAAGTTTCCTGAGCCCCCAGGGAACCAGGAGAGGCTTGGCCAGGGTGGAACAGGAGTGGGCCCATGGAAATCAATTGCTCCCTAGATGATTTACTGAAGAGGAAAGTAAGGCCCAGAGAGAGACAGAGACTTGCCCAAAGTCATCCAGCCAGGGGTACAGAGCCAGGCCAGAGCTCTAGCTGCCTGGAATCTTGTCTCAGGTTCTGTGGGGAATAAATTGAGAACTGATGTGCAGCGTGGGAGGGCAGGTAGTGTTGGGCCTCTGATGTTTGGTCCACCTAAAGGGCAGGACCCACCTCCCCCAGAACCTTCAGTCTCGGGGCATCCTCTCCTGGGTGTCCTTTACCTCTAGCCCTGCGTCTGTGTCTCTTGTGTTCCCCCTTTGCCCATCTTCATGCTTCTCCACTACCTTCCCTACTTGGCCCCCCAGAGCTGTGCCTTGCCACGGACCTGAACTTTTGCAAACTCAACCCCCTACCCCTACCCCTACCCACCCCCAGGCCGGCAATGGCCTGCAAGTGGACAGGTGCCCAGAGCAGAAGCCTCTGCCACAGGAAGGCAGCCAAGGCCCCTGAGGTTCCTCCAGGCCACGCCCAGAATCTGCTGCTTCCCCCTCCCCCTACCTTGCCCCTCCCCCCCATTCGACTGGGTGCTCTGCCCCGTCTCTACTCCCTCCTGCACTCCAAAACCCGGATCCTGAGACCCACTCAAGGCGTTTGGAAACCTCACTGACGCCTCAGTGCCCCCTGGGGCCTCCACATCCGTTACTTCCCTGTGTTCTTTGGGAAAATGGAGAGCTTGCAAAGCTACCATGCAAATATGTGCAAAAGAGATGCAAATAAAAAATTGAGAGCCGTCCCTTTAAAACCAGTCTCGGCCCTGGGTGGTGGCTTCGCTCCTTCCTGCTCTGCTGGATTCACAGAAATTTGTGAGTGCTTGTCAGTGACTGTGTATGTGAGAAAGTCAGAAACAGAAATGCAGAGCCCAAGGACTGGGTGGTGATCAAGCCTCCGAGCCAGAGTGAAGGGGCGGGGCCTGGGCGGCACTTCCCTCCCCACCGGGAGGCCCGCGTCAGAGGCTGAATGAGGGGGGCGGGTGGAGATGAGAACGCTGTACATGGCTAAGAAGTTTCTTGGGCTTCCTCAGGGTCACTGTCAAGGGTGGGGGAAGGCAGAGGCTGGGGGGCAGTGGCCTAGGGAGGGGGGCTGGGGCAGAGGGGAGAGGAGCAGGCTGCCAGGGTGAGCTGGGGGGAGGGGCTCTGCTCTGAGTCTCAGACAGGGGCTGTAACCCCTAACGGAAAACTTCCCAGGCTTGGAAGCCCCCACTGGTGCCAAGCCGAGGCCATCCCACACTCCGTGCCCCTGCTGCCCTGAGGAACTCATGTGGGAGCCCCCCAGCCAGCGAGGTACTTGACCTCTAGGGGCCTTGCTTTCCTCATTTGTAAACACAAGCGACGGTGTGAGGAAACCACTGTGCAATGCTGATTCTAAGCGGTCTGGGTCTGGTAAGATGATTTACAACCTGCAGAAAGAAGGGAGGTGGTATGTCCTTCTAGAAGTCTCTTGCGAGAACCTTAGCAAAACGTCTTCAAGTGATGAGCCCTATTTTAGGAGGGACTTGGAAATCCCAGTTCAGAGTTCCTGAGTCTCCTTGTGGAGTCTCCTTGGGTTACATCCTCAGATCATAGGAAACAAGGAGCACGTTTGCTGGGAAGGGTCCCACTTGGGGAGGCCCTACGGGATTAAGAGTACAAGTATCAATATAGGTGAGAGAAAGTTAAAAGGAAGGAGTTATGACACGGTAACTGGCTTGAAGAGCTGAATTTGAGGTTTGGTGCTAGGTTCTTTTAAATTTTGTATGGCTTTTGGGTCAGGCAAGCCAGCCTCTGCCACTTTCTAGCTGTTTAACCTCACCCAGCCTCAGTTTTCCCATTGGTAAAATGGGGATGATAATGGCTGTCCCCAGGCTTGCAGTGGGAATGCAGTTCTGCAGGATATATATCGGGAGGGTAGTACAAGGCCATGTGGGTGTTCAGCAGGCAAACTCGGGGCTTCCCCCAGAGCAGAAACAGAGCTTTTCAGTACAGTTATTACTTGAGTAGAGAATTCAGTTTTTCTAGAAAAGGACTGAGTGAGCCCTGTGTCATACTGTCTGTGGTTCCCGCAGTGGGGAGGCTGACCACGGGCTTGGGTGTGATAGAGCTGTCCCTCTCCCGCCTCCACCTTTGGAGGACCACATGGGCTGCACGATGGAACTTGAAAGGATGGTTCTAACAGAAGCAGACAGTTTCCTGCAGCTATGCAACAGCCCACGCCAGCTTGAATCACCCACAGCTGAGGGAAGCTGGGGGAGCAAGGTCCACAAGCGCCTAGGGCTAGGTTAGTCTCAGAGGCTTCCCGGAGGCAGCCGGCCCCCAGATCCTCACTGGAAAAGAAGAGCTTGACTGGGGAGTGTGCTGCTCTTTTGTGATTTCTTTAGTGAAATAAATCCTTGTAGCCCAGGGTGTTGGGGCCTGGTATGTGTATATTCAGAGAGGTCTCTAGGTGGAGATAAGAACACCGATAAACTAGATCACAGATAGGAATGCAACCTACTGACCCTCCAGTCTCCAGGAACACACAGCAGTTAGCTCCAGGCAAATCCTCCTCCTTCAGAAAGCCCACCAGGAGTGCATCCAGCAGTGTGGCTTGCAGCTGCCAAGCTACGGGGAAACTTCTTGGACCTGTGCTGGGGATATGGGAGAGGCTGATGGGGTGGGCATGGGGAGAAGAAGGTGGGTTAGGGCCAGGGCCTGGGCCAGGGTGGCTGCATGGGGCGGTAATGGCCAGAGCAAGGGGCTTATAGGCCCTGTGAGACTGGCCCACAGCAGGTGGGAGGTATTTTTAGGTAGGCTCAGGTGCAGACAGAGACATTACGCCATGACCCGACAGGTGGTTAATATTTAATCCCTTCCTTAATCATTAACTCCCTGGCTGGCTGGAGAGGAAAGGGATTGTTGTCAAATCAGTAACCACAGGCTAGGAACAATGTCCACCAAGCTCGTTGCCCCTCCTGCATCTGGGAGTGCTGGCTGGGTGGGGTTGTCCGAGGCCCTGGGGGCCCTGGTTCATCTCCTTCCCATAGTGACCTCAGTTCATGGAGAAGGTACAGGAGGTCAGGAAGAACCCCCTCCAAGCCAGGGATTGCCCTCTAACCCCAGGCACTTACTGGTGGGGAGGGACTGTGGGGGGCAGTGTCCATTCAGGCGTGAGGATTCCAGGCCCTGCTTCCAGGCCGAGTGACCTTGGGCGAGTCACCACGTGGCCTCCCTGAGCCTCAGTTTCCTCATCTGCTCAATGAGGATAAGTATTCTTATCTTAAAGGATGGTCATGAGATTTGAGTCAGATATGGGTGTACAAGGAAGTACTCTGTAAGCTGAAGATTGAGACAGCAAATAAGTCAGAGGAAGGACAGGCGGAAAGATACAGAGAGTAAGAGTTCAAAGCTGAGAGAGGAAAGCTACCGTGCTCTGGTTTCTAGTCACTTAAATGCAGCTCCATTCAATGCAGCTGGCTTTCATTCAGATCATGAGTATGTACTGGGCAAGGCTGTGTCCCCAGTCCTAAGCTGGGCTTTGGGGTAATTTGAAAGGAGTCAGCCTCACCCTCAGGGAGCAAGGGTGACCAAGCTCCAAGCCTGAACCAGAACAAGATGAACAGTGTTTGTGATGTAGGCCAGCAGGTCAGGGCTGCAGGGTCAACAGGGAAGGGCAGGGGGAGAACAGTGTGAGCTGGAGGGTCAGAACAGGCTTCAGGGGTGAGGCAGGGTGGGGGAGCACCCTGAGGGATGAGTAGGCGTTGGGTATGTAGGGGAGGGAGGACTCCTGAGTATATGCTCGCACGTACCCGGGGCATTCAAGTACATAAGCAGACTGTGCAAGGGTGTACACGAATCACACTTACACACTCACAAATTGATTCACACAGTCAACCGTGAGTGTGTGTGTGTGTGCACACACACACACACACACACACACAGCCACACCCTCTTGGGCACGCATGGGCCTCCTCTCCCAGCCCCAGCCCTGAGACCCTCTGGGTAATTCAGCACATCTGAGCCTGGCTGACACCCACCAAAGTACTGAAGCCTTCAGGGTACATACAAAAGCCGTGGAGTAAACTACCCCAAAGCAGAGTTACTTTTCCTCTGTTCCCTCCTTCAGCTGAATTTTTAAGGCTGAAGTTCATCATTTCTCTAAAGAGAAAATATGTAAAATAACTGGTCTTGTTAAGAGTGCAATATTATATTTTTATATAAAAATAAAAATTAAATTGGGATTATTTATTCAGCATGAAACTTAATATGTATACGCATATTGCAACAAATATTTCTGTAAATTATCAGAAGCTCTGTTATCTTTGTATCCACTGCCACTTCAAACTGGGAATCAATTTCATTAAAAAAATTTTTTTTTCTTTTTTTGGCTGCATCGAGCGGCTTGTGGGATCTTAGTTCCCCAACCAGGGATCAAACCCAGGCCCTCTGCAGTGGAAGCCCGGAGTCCTAACCACTGGCCCGCCAGGAAATTCCCATAAAGTTTTTTTTTAAAGAGGAGGTGCAGCTAGAGCCTCATGTGGGTGTGAGGGAGCCGCAAGCAGAAAGCTTAGAGTCGGCATGGACATCCGGACACACTTTCCAGCTGTGACAGGAGACAGGCAGGAAGGGGATTAAGGGACTAGACAGAGGCAGGTCTGGGGGCAGCAGGCACAGCTTCTTAGAGGAGGAAGGTATGGAGTGACCTTTAGGAAAGAGGGATTGGAGGGGCACAGGGAGAGCTCCCTGGAGGGCTAGTGGGGCCCCCGGGAGCCATGCTCTCAGCCCACCTCTGGCTGCGCCATCCATATCCCATTCTTAGACTGGGACCAGACCCCCATAGCCGAAAAGAAGCCAGGCAGAGACTCCTCAGAAACTGGCCTGAAGGGTGATAGAAATAGAATTCTGTCTTTCCCTCTAGGGCTGTATAGGAGCCTGGGGTAAAGGTCCTTCTCCGAGCTCTCTAAGCAAATACTAAGACTCCTGTAGGAAGCCAGTCTTGCTCCGTGTTCCCTGCCCTGAGGAGCTTCTGTAGTGCCGTGTAGCCAGGGAGGGGCCCCTAACAGAGGTACAAACACTGCTAGGGTCAGGCCATCGGTGGTTTAGTGCTCAGGCTCTGGATCCAGATCGCCAGAGCCTAAATCCTGCCTCCATCCATTTCCAGCTGTGTGACCTTGGGCGTGTTACCTGACCTTTCTGTGTTTCAGTTTCTTGTCTATAACACGGGGATAACAGTAAAGTACTTGATGCTTGTGGTTGTTGTGAGGGTTAAATGAGACACAGGGTCCAGCCTAGTGCCTGACACGTGGTAAGTGCTAAAGCCATTTAAAAAAGGAGAATGAGTTTCTGACTCGCATATTCAGGGAAGCTTCCTGGAGGAGGAGACATGTCAGCAGGCCCTTGAGGGACCAGCGGGGTTGCCACAGATCCAGGTGAAGGAAAGATGTCCCTTCCCTGAGGAGGGGACAGTGTAAGCAAAAGCAAGAAAGGACATGGCATGTTTGGGGACCGCGAGGAATTTCATGTGGCCACACCCACTGCCTGGAGGATAGAAGTGGGGCCTGGTTGGGGTCCGCAGAGGTCGGGGAGGGTTTGGAATGTCCAGCTATCCTGGAGCAATGGGAACTCAGGGAGGCTTGTGAGTGGGACCCTGACAACACTAAGGCTGAGTTCTGGCAGCAAGGATCAGCTTTTGCTGCTGGGGAGAAACCCAGGCAGAAGGTCGTCGAGGGGCCAGGAGCCTTGCAGGAGGCGGGTCTCAAGGCTCTGGGCTTGGGTGATTTGGGAGGTTGGCCTGAGACCAGTGGGGAGGTAGAGGTGCTGACTTCGTCTGTGGGTCTTTTCACCCTGGTTAGACTCAAAATATACCCTCCGTGAAGCTCCATCACAGGAGCCTTTGGGCATGCTCTCTGAGGTCCTTCCAGCCCCTGCATTCTGTGGGTCTGGCCCCACCACCTTGGGCAGGTCACATCATTTGTCCTGCTTCCATTTTCCCATCTGTCAAGTGAATACAGGAATTCCTGTCTACTCTGGGATGTGGAAGCCTCAAGCAGACGCTCTGCTGCTTTTCTGTCCAAGGTCAGGCCGAGGGTCAGGTAGGGAGGTTCACGGCAGGGAAGGACCCAGGCCACAGCTTCACCTCTGTCTTGCTGGGGTGGCCCCTCAGCTTATCTGAGTCAGGGCAGGGCTGGGATGCACGAGGAGGAGATACTCCTTCAGGCAGCCAGATAGTGTGAGGGGGTGATAAAGGGCACAGGCCCAGAAACCGACTTAGAGAGGGTGGGACGGCGAGGCTATCACTTCCCTGGCCCCTTGGCCGACCCCCATGCACCCTCGCGGCCAGCTGGGTACAGCCCCAGCCTTCCATCCTCCCACCCTCCCGCCGTGGGACAGGAGGAGAGAAAAGAGGCCACAGGAACTGGCCTTTCAAAGTTGTTGGTGGGCTTTGGACACTGTCTCAGGGGGCTGATGGGGGCAGAGGCCAGACTGTGAGGGAAAGGGAGGGTGACCAACTCATCCTTCCCAGTTTTTGTTTGTTTGTTTTAATTTATTTATTTGGCTGCACTGGGTCTTAGTTGCGGCGTGCGGGATCTTTTAGTTGCGGCGTGCGGAATCTTTAGTTGTGGCATGTGGGATCTAGTTTCCTGCCCAGGGATCGAACCCGGGCCCCTGCATTGGGAACACGAAGTCTTAACCACTGGGCCACCAGGGAAGTCCCTCCTTGCCAGTTTTAACACTGAAAGCCTGTCCTCAGAAACCTCTCAGTCCTGAGCAAATCAAGATGGTTTGCCTGGGACTGTCCAGGTTTTAAAACTGAAAGTCCCTTATCCCGGAAAACCCCTCAGTCCCAGGGAAACCAAGACAGTTGGTCACCCTAGGAGTAAAAGAGTAGGTCTGGCGGGGGCGGGGTGACTAGGATGGGGGAGCAGACAGCTCTTTTCTGAGTTTCCATAGCCCTGATTCTTTTTTTAAATTTATTTTTTATTGAGGTAACATGGGTTTATAACATTATATTTCATATACTTCTGTATATGTTACAGTGTGCTCACCACCAGAAATTTAGTTTCCATCTGTCACCATAGAGTTGATCCCCTTTACCCATTTTGCCCTCCTCCCTCCACTCTTTTCCCTCTGGTAACCACTACTCTGTTCTCTGTGTGTTTATTTCTCTTTGGTTTGTTCATTTATTTTATTTTATTTTATTTTATTTTTTATTTTTGCGGTACGCGGGCCTCTCACTGTTGTGGCCTCTCCCGTTGCGGAGCACAGGCTCCGGACGCGCAGGCTCAGCGGCCATGGCTCACGGGCCCAGCCACTCCGCGCCATGTGGGATCCTCCCGGACCGGGGCACGAACCCGCGTCCCCTGCATCGGCAGAAGGACTCTCAACCACCGCGCCACCAGGGAAGCCCCATTTATTTTATTTGTTGTTTTTTGTCTTCTACATAAGACTGGAATCATATGGTATTTGTCTTTCTCTGTCTGACTTATTTCATTTAGCATAATACACTCAAGGTCCATCCATGTTGTCACAAATGGCAAGATTTCATCCTTTTTATAGCTGAGTAAGTATACCATTCCATACATGTAGCACATCTTCTTTACCCATTCATCTGTCAGTAGGCACTTAGGTTGTTTCTGTGTCTTGGCTATTGTAAATAGTGCTGCAATGAACACAAGGGTGCATGTATCTTTTTGAATGAGTGTTTTCGTATTCTTTGGTTATATACCCAGAAGTGGGATAGCTGGATCATATGATAATTCTATTCTTAATTTTCTGAGGAATCTCCCTAATGTTTTCCACAGTGGCTGCACCAATTTACATTCCCACCAACAGTGTGTGAGTGTATTTACATACTCCCTGTCTTCACCAACACTTGTTATTTTTTTCCATAGCCTCAATTCTTAACCATGCCTACTTGTGTTCAGCGCATGCCCTGTGTGAGGGAACGGCTCAGGTTTTGTCTCTAGTGGGCGAATCTGGAAGTCTGGAGCTGCTTCACTAGAGGGCTTCTTTGCCAGGCTGAGGCTGGGAGGGGTGGACAGTTCATGGGAGAATTTTTGATGTCGGCTGCTCTGTCCTCCCGGAGCCTTCAGAGGTAGAGGGGGGACTTGGGATGGGTTGCGTGCCTCACAGCTTGCCGCTCTGGTTAGTGGGATGCTACAGTGCTACAGATGTAACCAGCAGCCAGATCTCTGGGATCAGAAATTGCTGAAAATCAAAGTTAGGGTGCCTGCCTGGCTTTGGGGGTCCAGTCACAATGCTCTGCTCAGAGCCCCTGCTCCCACCCACCCCCCCTCGGGCCCTGCTCACTTGGCCCCGTCCCATGTGGGCTTCTGGGACTGGAGCAGGTTCTGGGGACAGGACAGGAAAGCTGTCAGGTGTGTGGGAGGGTGGTCAGGGGCTCCTCCCTAGAGAGGACACAGATGAGTCGGGGGAGTCAGAAGGGAGGCTTTCTGCCACCTGCGGTTCAGGCCTAGGCCTCCCTGCCTCCCAGCCTCCGGGCTTGGTTTTATCCCATACTCACCCTGGAAAAAGGGTAGACTTTCCTTACCTGGGACATGGAAATCTCAGAGACCCTTGGCCCCAGCACCTCCGTCCTCAGAGCGGCGCTGGCCAGTCAACGTGAGGCGAAAACCTGATGGGGTTGATGGGAGCAGGGCCCGGGAGACAGAACAGAGCACCCTGAAGAGACAGGCCTTGGACCGTCTATTGCGGGACGGGCCTAAAGGGATGGGAGAGGAAAATGGTGCCCAAAGATACCCCTAAGATGGCTCCCTGTAGGTTGGCTCAGCCAAAGAAGATTCTGAGAGACTTCATGGTCTCTGGGGAAGTGTCTGAACCAGATACCCACAGAATAACTATTTCTAGACTTAATGGAAAATCTACACCACGTCTCCTTCCGAGGATTCCCGAGTTGGTTGGGTGGGTGAAGCCAGCTGTTAGTGAAGCCAGCTGTGGTCTTGCTTTTGACATCAGCGTTGGCAAATGGGCCTAACTCTAGGCTCCCTTGCTTCCAGAAAGTCATCTTCCCTGCCCCTCTGCTCCCCCAGCCCCACCAGAGGTAGGGGCCTGCTTATAGCTCACCTCATTTTACCTGTATCAGGCCCTATTGCTTTGGCCTATTCACTTATCCAGCACCTCCCTGAGTCGTGGTCCTTGTCTGGTCACCTCTGAGCCCCCACGCTTCCCAGGTAGTGTCTCTGCAGATGACTGGAAGATTGCTGTGTGGTAGGCCGTGGGACCCCCCAACGGTGACCATGAAGTTCCAGACAGGCGAGGGCCAGGGGAGAGGGGCTCGAGGAGGGGCGCAGAGACCAGGCTAGGTGTCTTGGGGGAGAGACAGAGAGTGTTCTGGGTGGGCCAGTTCTGGGGCCCTTTGTGTCTCAAACTCAGCCTTCCCCGCCCTCCCACACTGACTCAGCCACGAGACCAAACTGTGTGAACAAATGGTACCAATGGTCCAGGGGCTGGGACGGAATCCCCCCAGACAGGCTGGCCAAAGGTTTCCCGACGATGAGTCGATGACTTCCTCGGTCTGCAGGGAGCCACAGGGAAGGGGGCCGAGGGGGCAGAGGGGAGAGGCTGGGAGCAGGGCTACCCTGGGGGGCGGGGCCGAGGGGGGAGGTGCTGAGGGCAGAGGAGCCAGGCCTGGCTGGCCTTTGAAGGGCAGGTCTTCCTGGGGTGGACACTTTAATCGCCCCCAATTAAACCATTGCCGGAAGCTTTCAACAGCCCCATACGGCCTTTCAAGGACTGCCCTTTTGTCAGACAGCCAAGCTGTTATGCAAAAAGAGAGCAGGCTGGGGGCCTCTGACCACTCATCCCAGGCCCCAAGGCCAGCCAGCCCCCAAACTCAGGCCAGCCTCCAAAGAGTCTGCTTCTTTGCGAATCAAAGGCTGGGGAACCTGCTTTGATCTGGGGAAACCCAGCCCTTCCCAGTCTCCCCAGCTTCAGTCCCCTCACTGAGGGTGTGGAGCCTTCAAGGAGGCCTTCAAGCCCCCCCAGTTTCCATGTCTGGGTCTGGCCAGGCTGATCCCTGGGGTCTTAGGAGCCTGCCCCTTACCTCAAGAAGCAGGTCCACTGAGATGGTGGAAACTCACTGCTCCCACTGCCCTGCTCAGACAAGGAAACCCTGGCTCTACCTCCTGCGGCTGCTCTAGGGCCTTCTAGCCCCTGTGACAGAGGGTAGTCCTCAGGTGGGTGTCATCTGGGACCCTGTTGGAAATGCAGACTCTCAGGCCCTACTCCAGACCTACTAGATCAGAATCTGCTTTTTAACAACCCCCCAGGTGAAGTTTGAGAAATACTGCTCTAGTATTTCTAGTATTTCTTCCCCTCTCTGCATTTCTTCTCCCACCCACATGCCACCCCAGCAAAAAAAAAAAAAAAAAAAAAAGCAAGATTAAGTGTGGAAATGATATTAACCATGATAAATTATGGACAATATAGTCCTCTGCTTTCCAAACTCTCTACAACATGTAATTTCTAAAATGTCAACGACAAAGCCCTTTCTGTAAGTAGCAGCTTCTGGAGGACCCCAAATGGCAGGCTTCCATTTGGTCATTTGGTTAACATCAAAACCCTCCACCCTGATTTCCACACCTGCTCCTTCATTTCATTCTCAGAACTGCCCGAGGGAGACATGACAAGCATCCCCATTATACAGAAGAGGGAACTGAAGCCCCGGAAGGTTTGTGGACTGGCTTGAGGTAGTGGCCAAGTTGCAGGGGGACTCAGAAAACCCCACTCAGGGTCTTCCTGCTCACAGGTCCAGTAGGGCTGCTGTCGACAGCTGTGAGCTGTGTGCACTGCACAAATGTGCCTGACCCTGAAGGTGGGAGTTGAGGCTGAAGTCCAGTTCCCACTCCACTCCCCAAGAGTGTCCTGGTGTGGGCAGGGCCCCCTGTGCGGGAGAAAGGGGAGACTTTTTCTGTTACGCAAAAGCCCCATACAGGCAAGCAAAAGCCTGGAGCTTCCAGAATTCCCGTTTCCCTCCTCCTCCTCAGAAGAGCTGTAGGTCTTCAAGCATCTATGACATGCCAGTCTTCAGGCTTAGTGCTTTCTTTCAGGATCCCACTTAGTCACCAGGACAACCCTCTGCCTCATTCTCCTGGCTAAGAACCAGTTCTTCTGCTTCTTTCCTTGAAGCTGGTTCCTTGAAAGCCAAACAAGCCCAGAGCACACTCCAGATGAGTCAGATCCTGTCGGGACAAAGGTCTCCCCCTGCCCACCCTGAATGAACCGCCTGGCTCAGCCTGGGGGACACCGGGAGGGTTTACAAGAATTTTTTCGACATTCTCAGATGTTGAAACTTCAGTCCCATCTGGGGCAAGTCTTGAGTACCTGGGGATACAAAGAGGGCTAAAATCCACCTTGCTTTCCCTCTAAGATTCTATAGCAGGCTCAGCACTCAGAGAAAGACAGCAATCTGTACAGGCAGGCAGTGTGTTTAGAGCTCCATGAGGCTGGGGGTCATCAATAGGAGGTAGGCTAGTGGTGCCTTTTATAAATTTATTTATTTATTTTTGGCTGCGTTGGGTCTTCGTTGCTGTGCGCGGTCTTCTCGTTGCGGCGAGCTGGGGCTACTCTTCGTTGCGGTATGCAGACTTCTCATTGTAGTGGCTTCTCTTGTTGCGGAGCATGGGCTCTAGGCACGCGGGCTTCAGTAGTTGTGACATGCGGGCTCAGTAGTTGTGGCTCGCGGGCTCTAGAGTACAGATTCAGTAGTTGTGGCGCATGGGCTTAGTTGCTCCACAGCATGTGGGATCTTCCCAGACCAGGGCTCGAACCCGTGTCCCCTGCATTGGCTGGTGGATTCTTAACCACTGCACCACCAGGGAAGTCCCTAGTGGTGCCTTTTAGAGCAGGGGTAGGCAGACTTCTAATGCGAAGGGCCAAATAATAAAAATTTTAGGTTGCTGTCACAACTACTCAGCTCTGCCATTGAAATGTGAAAATAGCCATTGACAATATCTAAACAAATGGGTGTTCCTGTGTTCCAATAAAACTTTATTAATGGACACTGAAATGTTAATTTCATGTGACTTTTCACATGTGCCAAGTCAATGGCCTTCAGAGCCATTGGCCTTCAGAGCCAATAGTTTGCTGGCTCCTGGTTTAAAGCAAAGGTTTTGAGCTCAGTTGTCAGTCTCGGATTCAAGTCCTGGTTATTTCACTAACCAATGGTGTAATTTGGGGAAAGTTACTGAACCTCGCTGAGCCTGCTTCCGCCCTGTCAAACGGGGATGGTGGTCGGTGTCTGTCTTTCAGGAAGTAGGCAAAATGAAGCGTCCCTCAGTGAGAGACACGCGGCAGGCACACCCTCCATGTGAGCAGTGAACACTGTGGCAGGCTGGTTGGAGGTCAGTGGGAGGGGCCTATGAGGCTAGAGAGGTCAGGGAGGGAGGAGGTCTGGGGTAAGCTGGGCCTCGAGTGACTTGAGAGGTGCAGTGACAGAGGAGCTGAAAGGTTGAGAGGTCAGACCAAAGAAATTGGCCTCAACATCATTAAAAATTCTACAAATAGCCAATGCCGGAGAGGGTGTGGAGAAAAGGGAACCCTCCTCCACTGTTGGTAGAATGTAAATTGGTACAGCCACTACGGAAAACAGTATGGAGATTCCTTAAAAAACTCAACTCATAGAGTTGCCATATGATCCAGCAATCCCACTCCTGGACATATATCCAGAGAAAAATATAATTTGAGAAGATACATGCACCCCAATGTTCATAGCAGCACTATTCATAATAGCCAAGACAGGGAAACAACCTAAATCCATGGACAGATGAATGGATAAAGCAGCTGTGGTAACTATATACCATGGAATACTACACAACCATAAAAAAGAATGAAATAATGCCATTTGCAGCAACATAGATGGACCTAGAGATGATCATACTAAGTGAATTAAATCAGAAAGAGAAAGGCAAATACCATGTGATATCACTTATATGTGGAATCTAAAATGTGACACAAACTTATTTATAAAACAGAAACAGACTCACAGACATAGAAAACAAACTTATGGTTACCAAAGGGGAAAGAGAGTGGGGGAGGGATAAATTAGCAGTTAGGGATTAGCAGATACAAACTACTATATATACAGTAAACAACAAGGTCCTTATATATAGCACAGGGAACTATATTCAATATCCTGTAGTAAACCATAAGGGAAAAGAATATGTAAAAAAGAAAAAAAAGGAACTGTCATCAATCCTAGGGTCTGGGAAGGCCATTGAAGGCTCTGAAAAGGGAATCCTTCAAAATGGGGTCAAGGGGAGGCCCATCTGCCATGGGGTTGGGCTGGGGAGGGGAAGGAAGAAGCCTGTGGAGGAAACACCACGAGCATGTGATGAGGTTATTGCTGAGTCCAGGTGATTGGGAGCTGGGAGCTGGGGAGTAGGGGGTTATCTAGAGAGTGTCAGGATCAATAGATGGTAACATCGCCCCCTGTTGTGTTTCTTTTTTAATCACCTGCAGGTACTAATTAGCCCCTTTTCTTGACTGCAAGCACATTTCCAGGTTAATAACGGGAGGGGGCCGTCTATTGTTTTTTGCTGACCTAGCAGCCGTCCTTCCCCTCCCCGCACCCCAATAGGGCAATGCCATTTTATTGTAGATGCCAGTCCCTTTGTTCCCACACACAGAGTGGGGCAGGGGGAGGTTCCCAAACAAAGTGGAACCATGGAGAGTCCTTCCCTGAGATTTTGCTAACTTGGGATCAGAGAGGATATGAGTAAGTCCCTCTCTGGCTGAGGGAACATCAAGACATGAAATGCAGACCCGGCCAGCAGCTGTGCACCCCATCACAGTGCAGAAGTCAGAGAATCAGGGAAAGAAGCTGAACCCAACAGAAGCAGAGCGGAGAGGCAAGTCCCTCCGAGGACCTTGGTCCTGCCCTTTGTGCTGTGGCTTAGTGATTCAGTTCTTCCCCTGATTGTAGGAGATATCCTGAATCCTTTGAAAAAACTCTTTTCCTAGAACTAGTTTGAGTTTCTATCACTTGCAAATGAAGAGGATTACCAACCAAATGCATCCTGGCAGCTTTCCTACCCGTCGTTTGTTGTACTTTGGCTGTGTGCTAGGCGCCAGGTAAAGTGCATTACATCCGTTACTTCATATAATCCTCAGTTAGCTATGGGTACTATTATCTCCACTTTAGAGATGACAAAACTGGGGCTCCATTTCACTTAAATGGGGTGCCCCTCAGGCCTTGGGCCTGGTCCTCTTTGACTAGCATAGATTATTCTCTCCCAGGCAATCTTGTTCATTCCCGTGTTAATTCCATTTCTACAATTTCCAATTCTCAATCTAGACCTCTCTTTTAGACTCAAGTCTGGTATATCCAGCTGCCTACTTGATACAGGTATTTCAAACATAGATCTCTAAAACTAGACATCTGCTATCCCCTCTCCCATCAAATCTGCCCCTCCCCTGGGGCTTCTCTCTCAGTAACTAGCCCTACCCTTCACACAGTTTCCCAGGTCAGAACCTGAGAGTTATATTTGACACCATCTCCTTTGACCTCCATACCTACCCTATTACCAGTTCCTATTGTACCCACTCCCAAGCATGTCATGGCTCTGCCCACTTCTTTGCAGCTCTGCTTTCCCTAGTCCAACCACAATCCCTTCTCCCTCAAAAGACAGCCTGTTCCTTGGTCTCTCTGCATCCATTCCAAGCCATTATCCCTTGAGCTGCTGGATATGTTTTTGAAAGTGCTCTAACCATATCCCTCACTCCTTAAAACTACTCAATGGTTCTAGTCCAAAGTCTTTCCCCAGGTCTATGTGGTCCCACCAGATCTAGACCTTTCTATTCTTCAACCTCATCTTGAGTCTCTATTTTGTTCACTCACTATAGGCTCTCTTCAGTATGAGTATCAAACTCTTCTGATCTCAGGGCCTTTGCACATGTTATTTCCGCTGTCTGTACAGTATTCTTTCCCTCTTCCTCCCCAGCTCCTACTATTCATTCTTCGATATACTTCAGGTCCTGGCTTAAGCCTCAGAAATACCATCTCTTGAGCCCTCCATGAAATATCATCCTACAGCACCCTTCACTCTCTATAGCACTCAATAATTATGTTACTGGATATACATTTAATGTTTGTCTCCCTTGCTAGACTACGACTGAGGGCGGGGATTGGATCTGTCTTCTTCATTGTACCTGCAGCACCCCTTACAGTGTCAGGCACAGAGCGGGTGCTCAGAAATATTTGCTGAATGAATGACTGAGTGACAGAGGCTTGTGACCCAGGACTCACTGCTGGTGTTGGAGGAGACTGGACCTCAACCCCAATCTCCTGGGCTCTGAAGTGCACTCTGTTAACTTCTGTGCAATATTGGCACCACTGGGGAAACCAGGAGGATAGAGGCTGAGAAGCTGGCCTCAGGCCCTCAGACTCATCAGAAAGGATGCAGGAAGCAGCGGGGGAGGGGTACCAGTCTACTGCCAAATGGAGTCAGGCCGGAGGTAAGGAGATTCCCAGGTCTCGGGTGAGGACAGGGGATGGGGGTGGGGGCTAGAGGACACCCATTGATGGAGCTCTGGTCCTGCCCCTGGCGGCCCTACTATAAGAGCTTTGTCTGTATTGCCTCATTTAATCCCCTGCCAGCCCTGCAAGGCGAGGGATTATTACCTCTTGTTACAGACAAGGAAATGGAGCCTTAGAGAGAGAGTTAGTAACTTGCCCAGAGTCTCCCAGCTTGTAAGGTCAGAACCAAGATTTGAATCTGGTACTTGAGCCTAAGAAATCAGCTATTTGGGAAAATCGTCCAGAAAAGAAAATGGCAGGACCGGTCCCCCTGTTGGACTTCAGGGAGAGCTTGACACGTCTTCTTCCATCACTTCACCCCTGCGGGCTGTGTCCATTTCTGGGGATATGTTTTGAAATTCCAAAGGCTCTTGCAGGAAACCTAGGAGCCTCTCCATGCAGCCCCTCAGGTGGCCGGACCCTCCCAGGCTGGCGCCTACCTCCCTCGAGGATTTCCCCTGCACAACTTCCATTTGAAAAGGAGCTTGCGGCCCCGGTGCCTACCTGCTGGGACCCATCAATGCCCTCAGCTCAGGGATGCAAAGTGAAGAAAGCCTGGCCCACTGAGGGGAGTGAGGGCTGGTGGGGGATGGGGGACTGGGAAATCCCCTCAGAGCCTGGATTTGGGTTTACTTTTTAACATTATTGTAAACCTTTCCCACACCGCCATTTAACACCACTTATAGAGAGAGAGCTCTTTAAAAAATTTGCATCAGATACAGCCCATTATAAATATGAATTCATCAATGCTCAGAACAACTCTGAGGTAGGCACTATTATCCCGACATTTTGTAGACTGCGGGGGTCGAAGCAGACAGGGTCGGTGACTTGCCCGTGGCCACCCGCAGGAAGTGGCAGAGCTGGGATTTGAAGCCAGGCACCAGTCTCTGGATGCTATGCTCTGAAATCCCTCCTCTCTGCAGGGGAACCTGTTGGGGGAGAGGGATCTCTCTGGTCTCGGGAGATAACGGGTCCCTTTTTTTCTTACGCGCCCAGAGTTTGTTTACCTCGGTGAGCAAGGGGCCGCCCCAAACAAAGGGGATGCAGGCGGAGATAACCCAATCATTCCAGGCCTGCCTGGGCTGTTGGGAGGGCAGGGATTGAACCCAGCCTGCTTTGGGGCTGGACTTCGAGAAACTGCCAGGGCCTGGCCGCCTGCTGTTTGTTGCAAAACAATGAATCAGCCAGGCTGGGAAGGGAGTGGGAAGGTGGGGGGATGGGGGTAGAGGGGCCCCCAGCCCTGCCTCTGGCCTTTTCCAGGGTGGGTTCTGCCCACTCCCACCCTCCCAGCTCTTAGAAGTTTCACCAATTTCCTTTTTTCTTGTTTGGCTGAGTTAGGATAAGTATTGAAAAACAGAAAGTGCCCTAGACAGGAAAACACTCTGAAAGCTGAAACCCGCCTGCTCAGGCCAACACCCCGGTGGGAGGTGGTCAGCAAGCCAGGAGTCCATCCCTGGCCTCCTTCCCAGACACCGGCCCACAGTGGCACCTTAAGCCCTGGGCAGGAGAGAAGAGAACTTGGAAGTCCAGGGATGAGTGGTGACCATTTCAAGGTCACAGCTGTGCTGATGTCCAGGAGGGTGGGGCAGATCCTGTGGGAAGGACTTGGGGGCCAGGTGACTGGAAGGGAAGAGCCCGGAAACAGAGACCTCCTTTTTTTCAGTTGGCCTTGCCAAGGGACCCTGCCCTTCCATCCTCATGTGGGGAGAGCCAATCACCAGGGGCATATCAGGGGGCAATTCTCTACTCTGGCCCTCACTGGATGAGCCAACGTGGTTGCCTCTGAGGGATCCCATTTGGCCACAAGCCACTCCATTCCTCTCCAGGCCCTGCCCCTCTGCCTCTGGGCCCCTCCCTCCCACTTATCCAAGAAAGACAGTGCTTTCCCCTTGTTAGAATGGAACAGAGGGAATTGGCTCAAGGTCACAGAACAAATTCATTAATTTATTCATCAAAACCTTGGGCTGCAGCTGAGCCAGACTTAGCAGAGGAATGAGGCAGGGCACAGTCTCTTGGGAACCAGCTGCCTGAACCAAGAACTGCTCTGTAATAGTGCATTGATCAAGACTTATCTGCCATGCTTGCAGCAGGGACATGCAGGTGGCTGACCCAACCTGAGAACCAGGGAAGACTTCCTGGAGGAGGCATAGAGCAGGGTCTTAAAGACTGAGTAGGAGTGTGCCAGGGCCAGAAATGGCAGAGGAGGGTGTTCTGGGCCAGGGAGAAATCAAATCCACCAGTTCCAGGCCCACTTTCTAAGCTCCACTCCCTGGTCTACAAGCATTACTGAATTCCCACAATGGCACAACACAGCTGGGACCTGGGAGAGGAGGATACAGGGCAACTATCACATGGTGCTTGCCTTCAAGAAGCTTCCTGGGCCAGTGGGAAGACACACAGTCCTCCTGGTAATGCTGAGGAATGCCAACAAGTGTTGAGGGCTCCACTGCATATCTCTATGTGGGATACATCTCATTTAACCCTCGCCAAACTTCTACAAGTGGATAGTCTTTTTTTTTTTAAATTAAGTTATTTATTACTTACCTTTGGCTGCATTGGGTCTTTGTTGCTGTGCACAGCTTTCTCTAGTTGCATCGAGCGGGAGCTATTCTTCGTTGCGGTGCACGGGTTTCTCGTTGCGGTGGCTTCTCTTGTTGAGGAGCTCGGGCTCTAGGCACGCGAGCTTCAGTAGTCGTGGCTTGTGGGCTCCAGAGCGCAGGCTCAGTAGTTGTGGCGCACGGGCTTAGTTGCTCCGCGGCATGTGGGATCTTCCCGGACCAGGGCTCGAACCCGTGTCCCCTGCATTGGCAGGTGGATTCTTGACCACTGCGCCACCAGGGAATCCCAACAAGTGGATAGTCTTATCATCCCCATTTTACAGAGAGGAAACAGAGGCTTGGGAAGTATCGGTAACTTGTCCTGGGTTGCCAGCTGGTAAGGGGTGGAGCCAGAATCTAAACTCAGGGGCCTGACTGTGGAGCCTGAGCCCCCAACCACTGTGCTCACTCCAGTTGGAGGGAGAGAGGCAGCTGTCATAAACTTTATTTGGTGGACAATGGGGAGCTGGCAAAGGCTTTGGAGGCGGGGAGGGCATGACATAATCTGACCTGTGTTTTTTTGCACAATAGCTCCAGAGGCCACTTGGATGATGTATTTAAGGCACAAAGCAAAGGAGGATATTGCCTTCATGTTCAAGTGAGAAAGGATGAAGGCTGAGGGGTACTGGGGGCACTGAGGAAAAGGGATCACTTACAGAGGTGGAAGGTGTGGCCTCAGCCCTGCCCTGGCCTCATCCTCAGGAGAGTAGTCTTTGCTTGACCTCCTCAGACCCTCTGCTGCAAGTGAAGCCCAGACGGTGGCTGTTTGTCCAACAGACACAAACTGAAGGCCTGCTAAATGCAGGCCTTGTCAGCCCCGGGAAACAAGAGGGAGCCCAGAATCCTGTGGTGCGGTAATCCTCAGTTAGCAGCATCACCTGTGCTCTTTTGCCCTCTAACCTCCCAGGTCTCCAAGAGAAGCCGACTCTCCGTTTAGACACTTCTCTAATTGTTTAAGCACAATCCTTTCCCTTCCACCATCTCTCCCAGTTCCCCAGGAGGTTCTGCGACTCTTACATTTGTCTTCTTACATGTCCCACAGGACCAAGTACAGTACTGAGTACAAAACTAAGTACTCCTTTAGTACCTGCTGAGACTAATTAGTCTCAATGAGGAAAAACTATTCTCCAGCTAGAGTCTGACCTTAAACTCAGATCACAAATTCCTTAATCTACCCAAGCAGTTATCAAAAGGTGCTTTTGGCCCCCGAGTCTCTGTCCAAGAGTGAAGCTGACCGACGGGCCAGTTCTGTGAGACCAAGTCCCTCGGTGAGGATGACACTGCTGAGCCTTTATGGCCGCCACCCTGTATGCAGGGGGCAGATCTCTGAAGCTGTCAGTCATCCCAAATGAGCTTATCAGCACAAGACATCTGGAACTGCAAGCTGAACTAGGGAATGAATGGGAGGGCTCTGGCCAGGGTAAGGATGGGTGGGTGTCCTGCAGTACCATGAACCGAAGCCTACTGCAGACTTTGACTGTTGTGGCCGCTAAGGTATAGGCAAGCCTGACTCTAGGAAGAAAGGAACCCTGTGAGGTATCACTACCCTCTAGAGACTTCAGTGCAGGTAGCTCAGAAGAGAGAAATGGGGCAGGGCGTGGGAGCCCTGAGTGGGAACTGACCATGGGATGTGTCCAGTGTTGGTTTGCGTTTTGTGGGGTGTGTATGTGTTTATTTCCTTTTTGCCCTTCCTTAGGACTTACTAAAGCCCTCTGGGAAGTTTCAGCTGCCTCAGCTGTGTGTGTGTGTGTGTGTGTGTGTGTGTGTGTGTGTGTGTGTGTGGTGAGGTGACAGGTGGGGGAAGGGTTGGATCAGGACCACGAGGTGAGGGATGCTGAAGCTTGGGTTTTCAAGAGGGGTGCTCTCTCTTCCCCTCCCACACCCTGTCCGGGTAGCCGGCCTAGGGCTGGACTGGAACTATTTCTTCCTTTTATTTCTGGCAAAAGCTACAGGAGGGAGTTCCCCTTCTCTGTTTGTTTTGATTCTGTTGTTTTCTTAAAGAGAGGAAGGAAAACCATCATCACTTTTTCGGTTTTGTGAACAAAGGCAGGCAGAGAGGATGTTCGCTGGGGCGGGGGATATGGGCCTCACTTTCCCCCTCCCCCCCCTCCCTTCAGCAGCTCCGGCCTGCATCCCCACCCTGCAGAACATAGATCAGGCCCCATGGTGTGGGATCAAGTTTAGGTGCTGGCTCTGCCTTTTAAAAGCTTTTCACCTCTCTCAGGTACATCTGTAAAAGTGGGAGTTGTCAGGTCTGCTTTACAGGATGGTTGAGGTTAAAAACAAAAGAAAATGCTAACCTGTAAAAACACGATGACTGCTCCAGAAATGTCTTTCCTTTGCTTCCTTCCTTTGGGGAAGAGAGCGTGGTCTATCCCCTTGGCCCAGGTGTGTGGAGTAGGGGGAACTTCCCCACTGAAAGCCCCCTCCCATCTTCCTGCTAGTCCGTATGAAGCTGGCTTCTGCCGCAGCAGGACCTGCAATGCCAGCCTTAGGAAGAGGCTCCGAGGAGAAACGACAGGTAAGGCTGGGGCTCTTTCTTGCTGCCTGGAATTGTCCCCACTCTGTGGGAGAGAGGTGAAGCCCCTGAATTTCTCCCAGCCCCTTCATCCCTCAAGCTCCATGCCCCACTGGGTTGTATGCCCCAGGGTCCACCCCTGCAGCCCTGGGCAGGCTCCCTTCTTTGATGAGATGTTTGGGGCTGCCCTGACCAGACAGAAAGGGAGCCCCACCCTGCTTCTAGTACCCTTCCTGGGCCCCAGCTTGCTCTGAAACTTGGCCAGGGCATGCTACCTCTCAGGGCATCGGTGTCTTAGTCTGTAAAGTGGTTTCTGAACTTTTTTTAAATACAAACACTCTTTTATAGAATTGAAACATTTTGCACACCAGCTCCCTGCTTCACGTGATAGCAGTCATGCTTTAAAAATCCTATGGTTGAGAAAAAAATACAAATGACCATAAGCAAATATGCATTCAGTAACACTTTTAAATGAGTGTGGGTTTTATTCAACAGCTTCCACATAAATTTGAAAATGTGTCCCCTTATGGGGAGATGTCAGCTTCTAGATGGTGATGATACCTAAGGGAGTTTGAGGCTCCCATGGTGCCCTAGTCTCTGAGGGCACAGGTAGCCCGGGGATTGAACGGTTCTTCCTTGGCCCTCCTGCGGCTGGCCCAGGGACTCAGGAACACCTTAACGGTCAGTCTCAGGCTCAGATACAGATACAGAAGCCCAACAGTGACAAGAATGCAAATAGTGTGGCGGCTTTTCTTCAACACGTGAATGCTGCTTGGGCTTGAATCCTCGCTCTGCCACTGACCAGCTCTGTGACCTGGGCACATGGTACTTAACCTCTCTGGGCCCCAATTTTGTCATCTGTAAAAACGGGAGTGATGGTACTGGTGAGTTTCGTGAGGATTAAATGAGATCATGAATTCATGGACTTCCTTGACACAAGGCACACACAGTCGGTGCTTAATAAATGTTCCATTTTAAAACACAAATAAAAACAAACCCACAAGTACCCCCTGCTTGCCTTCTTGCAGTTGCTTGTTGCCACCACGTGGGCTGGTGCTGACCCCTTCGGGAATGGGGGCCTGGACCTCCCCTCACCTGTCCTCCTCCGGGACAGAACTCGGAGAGCGCCCCTCATGCGCTGTTCCCTGGCCGGCCCTTATCTCCCTGACGCCGGATTCCAGTCTCCCCTCCCCGTTGCTTGGCCAGGCCAGGCCCCCATGCCTCCTCCACCCCAGGCCCGGCCTCTGCTCTGGGGACCAGCGCGTTGGTTCCCAACCACATGAAGGGAAGGCACGCGGGAAAGCCATAAACTCAAAGGCTGAGTGAGAGGGATGTTTGTCAAAGAGGGACAGATCTGCGGCCAGGGACGCGGAGGGAGTGTGCCGGGACTTGAGCGGAAGCGGGCATTTCGGGGGAGAGGGGATGAGCACCGGGGAGCTGGCATGGGCAGGGCAGGAAGGAGGCCCATTAACACTTGGGCCCGAACGCGCTTCCTCCGGCACCTCGGCCAGGGCGCACACAGGCGCGTTTGTCCCGCTTTCACTGTGGCGCTGTGTTCGCAGCAGCCCCTGCCCCCCAGCCCCAGGTGGGCGGTGTTGCCCGGGCACAAATGCCCTTTATGGATGGGCAGTGCCGGAGGAAGGCAGCACCTCCGTGGACAGTCACCACCCCCCAGAATTCAGAAGCGGCCCTGGAGCCTTCTCCCTCCTGGCAGTTGCGAGCACCCAGGGAGCCTGGTCACATGGGGCGGAGGGGCGTGGCTTTACCCCCACCGGCGTGGGGGGCCCGTTCATGGGGGTAAATCCCAGGAGAAGCAGCCAGATTTGGAAAACCAGAGTCCCCCAGGTGACCCTTCCTTCCAGGGCCTGTGCTGGGGGATGGTCCCCTCACCCTGACTGCTGCCTTCTCCTGGGGCTGAGGTGGGGGAATTTCCTCTCTCTGAGGGGTTCTAGGGGGAGGGCATTGCCCTGGTGAGACCTGAGGAGGAGAGGGAAAGCAGGCAGAGCCCAGTTATCCCGCATCACCCTCTCCCCCACATCCTATGAAGAGTGGGGCTTCATCAAGCATCCAGGGACAACCTGACCATCCCCTCCATGGAGCGCAGTCCTTGTGAGCCTGGGACTGAATTCTGAGGGGCCCCCGGTGCTCTTGCGACGGCCAGTGGGCGACAGAAGTCACACATCTCACAGACAAGCCCTCCCGTCAGGCCCCACTGAACTTCCGTCCCCCATTCACACAGATCCTCAAGCCTCTCTCCCCCTCCCCCAGGCCTTTGGCCCATTTATTCCATTGACAGGTGCAGGCCCGGTGCTGCCTGCCTGTCGGTGCCCCCTAGGGTTGGCCCAAGGACCTGCACCCCCGCCCCCAAAGGTAGGGTCCGATTGAACCGGTCCTCTGGAGGCCGGGAGGAGGGGAGGAAGGGCGCATGATTGCTGAGCTCTGCTCCCTGTGCCCATGACTCCAGGCTCAGCCAGGGTGCAGGTAACCCCTTTCTGTAGAAATCGTCGGCCTCCTTTTATATACGGAGAGACTGAGGAGAAGAGGCCCAGCCTTCTGGGGTTTGCAGTCTAGCTGGGAGCAGGGTCAGGTGGGGGGCTCAAAGTGGGGGACAGACCCACGTGCTGGTGGAGGGGCGACCTCCCTGTGGTGCCTGAACTGAGCCCTGCCTGGCCGTGGTGCCCTGTGTTCCTGGCACCCCCTTCTCTCTGCTGGGCTCTGCATGGTGGGTGGCCCCCGGGGGAGGGAGGGAGGGAGCAAGGCCCTGTCTTCACTCCTTTCCCTACCCCCTGAAGACCCCCTGTGAATGTGACACCTCTCAGACCACGGCCACCATCGCTGACTCGGGTTTGCCTCCTACCCTCTGTCCAGGCTGAGGGAAATGTAAATGGAGGGAACATCACGGGCCTTAGTCACAAACCCAGGTTATTTCACATCCTGCAGAGGCATGGGCACAGCTGGGTGCCCAGGTACAGACACCCCCAACGCCCGCACAGACACAGACAGAAACACTTCCTCCACCCCGACACCCACATCCTCCACGACTCGGATATCCTTGCTGACACTCCTCGGGCACGGACGCCCTGCCCCTCTGGTACAGACACACAACACATACACCCCTGCCGGTCCCCGCAGCGATGAACGCACAGAGCCCCCGCCCACGGAAACTTTGCTCCACCCACCACCTCAGAGACCCGTATGTGCCACAGCTCCCTTCACAGACAGCCCCTCCTGATCTCAGCCACACAGATGAGCTCACAAATTCAGAGACTCAGCTCCTCAGAGGCTCTAGAACGCCCATGTGCACTTGCATAGAGACCCACACTCCCAGGTGCACACATGCCCCAGAACCCTGAGCCATGACCCTCCCCTCCCTGCCAGAGGCTGGATGGAGGTCCCTTACTACTAGTTCATGGATTCTGAAAGGTGCGTGCGTGTGTGCGTGTGCGTGTGTGTGAGAAACAGAGAGAGAATCCGCAAGGTGTCGGGCAAGAAGAGTGGAGAGGAAGAGAAGGAAGGAAAAGCTCTGTGAGTCACTTCCAGCTGAACAATGCCACATCTCAGCCCCTGTGGCCAGGGGAAGGGCACGTTTGTCAACACAGCCAGAGCCTGGCTGCGGGATGGTCAAGGCGGTGGGGATCCCATCCAGAGAGACTTGCCCTTCCCCTGTCTGCACCTGGGGGCTGTGAACTCAGCATCCCACATTCCCCAACACCTGTGTTGTCTGTGAGGCACCTGTCTCTAGGTGCTTCGGATGTACTCCTCATCCCTGACCAAACAAAACTCCAGAGCCCTCTGTTTATCCTCACCATAATTCCTGAGGTCGGACAGCCCCACCACTCACAGCCCAGCCTACTGCTCCTATCTCCGGGGTCCCTCACTTGCCATCTGACTGCTCCCCGTGAACCCCTCCAGGCCTTTCTTCCGGCTGTGCCCGCTGCGCACACGTCCGTCGCGCCTCCACACTCTTCCTCTCCATCCTTCAGGCTCCAGCTCCTTCCTGACCCAAACCATGGTTTCTATTCCTTGTTTTCTGGCTAGTCAGAAAACTCTGCAGGGGGATAGTGGCTACTCCCTCCCCACTCCCAGTTAGACTCTTTGCTCTAAAGGGCAGGCTCTAGAATTTCTTCTTCTGCCTCCAGACCCCTCTCCCCCTTCCGCCCAGCAGGGCCCTGGAAACCAGCTAGCGGCCAGCAGCGTTTTGAGAGATGAACAGTAAGGGATGAGAAGGACGGCAAAGGCAAGGGGAGCTCTTCTTGGGCCTCTGCTCACTAGGTAACTGGTTTCCCTCTGGACCTGACTCTCCCCATCCTGCAGCTCACACAGGTTGGGGCAGTGAGGGAGGGAGGATTTCTCACCAGGCCCCACCCACACCACGGCCGGAGAGCGGGAGCACGTTAGGGCCTTGTCTACTGCGCACCACCTGGGACCCAGGCCTGTGCTGGCTTCGCGCGTGAGCTCACTTACCCGAAATAGCCTTATGACGGGGGTTGCTCGTTGGCCTCAGTTTACAGTTGAGGAAGCCGAGGCTTCGAGAGGCTGGATAGTTGCCCAGGTCACCCAGCTGGTAAGTGGCACAGCCCCAGAGCCTGTGTAACCCCCGTGCTACCATCCTGCCCCTCAGCAGCATCGCCTCTTGTCCCCCGTTTGCCCGCTGACCCTCACTGGTGTCCGACTTTGAACTTTTGCTCTGCTTCGTCTGCCTGAAACTCTGCTTGTTTCTGCCCCTAACCTCACCCCTTTGCCTGACTGTGGCCCGTGGAGCAGAATGAAGTCCGCCTGTGGTTGAGGGCAATGCTAGTTGCTACTTCTCATAGGGAGCCAGGCTTAGCACACATTTGGGTGTGGAAGGCTTTTTAAAAATCTGGGTCAGAAGCCAGATGGAGACCTGTCCTTCCTTCTCCTCGGCACCAACAGGGCTGTGTTCACTAACCCTGCAGCCTTCTTTCTGGCTCGCTGTTTCACACACTTACACAAATACACACACATGTGCCATAGCAGACTTGCGTTCAGAGCCTGCACAAGCCCCGTTGTAAGCGATGACGGAAAAAACAGGTAATGGGCTCTGGGAAATGCATAGGGCAGACTCTCCTTGTGGTACAAACTCAAGTGTGTGATCCCAGCCCGCAGAGAGCATGTAATTATTTGGTCATAAATCACACTCCAACCCCAATGGTTGGAATCGCATTCCTTCCCGTGCTCCCTGCCGGACCCACAGTGTCTCGGTGTCGGATATGAAATATGGTTGTGATTTTCATGTCTAACCAAAGTCAAGGCTGATTCCTCAAAGAGTGCAGTTTCACTGGAAGATAAAGACTGACCCAGATTCTTGTGTGTTGATGCTGTGGAGGAGAAGGAGTTTCCAGGAGAGGAGAGAGATGGGCACCCTTTGGATGGGGGAGAGGTGGATTCTTTGCCAAGGGGGCTTTGGGTGGCCCAGCTGCGAGTGGCTGATAGCACAGCTGGGGATGGCCCTCACCCACCTTGTGTGGCCTTCACGACACAGAGTTAGGAACACAAGCCTGGCAGGATGGCACTTCACAATACCACCTTGAAGTGAGTGTGGCCAAGTGACCTGCTTTGGCCAATGAAATGTGATTGATATGTGCCGCTTCCGGGTAGCAACAATGAGAGCTAAGGTGTGAACCCTCAAATCTCCTTCTGGCTGCCATGGTGATTGTGAACAATGATGTTGATAGAAGCTTCCTTCAGCCTGGGTCCCTGGGTGAGGACAGCGTAGCTCAGAACCCTCCAGGTGATCTACAGTGTTCATATGGCATGAGAGAGGAATGCATCTTGACTGTTTTAAACCACTGAAATGTTGGGATGTTTGTTACCGCAGCATAAACTAGCCCATCCTGTCTGATACGCCTGTCTTCCAGGGTGGACACGAGGATTCATAATATAATGCACGTGGAGAACTTAGCTAAGTGCCCCTAAATATGCTGCTTCCTCTTCCTCCTTCTCTTCCTCCTCTTCTTCTGATGTTATTTCCCTTTTTATGCAACTCTGAGCCAAGTCACAAAAATTGACCCAGGTCCACTAAATGTCTGGGATAGGAACACAAAGTTCGGGGTGGGGAGGGCAGATAGATAATGTGAGAAACCGTCACATGGTACACTGATGTTACATTACCAGTATGAGTCCAGAGCTAGGTGAGCCCAGGGGAGGGAGTGATAAGTCTATCGGGGTCCTCAAAAATGAAATCTGCACTAGATTTTTGAGAGGCTGGTTTGATTTCTTCAGACGGAACAAAGGGAATGGTGTGGTCTGCTTGTGAGGGCAGCTGCCATTCACGATCTGCTACGTGCCAGACACTGAATCAGGCACTCCAGCCAATTCTCCCCAATTGTCAGAGCAATGACAAAATCCATGCTGTGTGCTATCGTTATGCCCATTTTATAGATGAGAAAACTGAGGCCAGCGAGGGCAGCTGGTAAATGGCAGGCAGAGTGTGTGCACAGATACAGAGGTGCGGCAACTCCTGAGCAGCCTTCAGTCTTGAGCCTTCCAGAGGGCCGCGTTACAACTCCAGGGAGATCGATCTAAGAATGTGATCCACACTCCACTCTGTGGCCTGGGAGACGTTTCCAAAACACGGCTCTGGGAAAGTCACACCGCTGCTCACCAACTCACTGCGGCTCCCCACTGCGTTCTCCATGAGGTCCGGCGGTCTGGCGGGCTCCTTTGAGCCCCACCCGAAACTTTCCAGCATTGTCTGCGGGTACAGCCATTCACGTTCCCAGGCTTCTCGTCTGTGCCTGAACATTTCCTGCCATTTTCTGCCTCCTGGGTTTTGCTCAAGCATTTGTTTGGAATGCCCTTTCCCTATATGTTCACCTGCCTGAGGCCTACCTTTCCGGCAGAGTTCAGTCCAATCTCTGCCTTCTCTCTCTGGTCTAGGCATCTCTCCCTGCTGGAATTGAACCTCAGGGAGTGTCAGTGGGGTTGATTTGATCTGGTTTGAATGATAGGGTGAGAAAAGGTGGTTCCATTGGGGTGTACGTATTTGCTAATATTTACTATGCGGATTTTCAGCAGTGCATGTGTAGGATTTATGGATATATATATAAATATATTAAAGGTGTGTGTTGAGAGTTGTTTCTTACTGATAGCAGCACTTAAGCAAGTCTGGAGACCACTGCCATATAGACTACCACCTGCAGTAGAGGTTTGCCGTTTACTGGCTGTGTGACGTAGGAAAGTTACTCGACCTCTCTGAACCTAAGTTTTCCTGTCTGTAAAATGGGGAATATCTCAGTTCCTACCTTATGGGTTAGTGCAGGCTCCATGAAATAAAACTGTAAAGGAAATGAGGCCTCCAAGATGTGTCCTGAGACTCAGCCTGAGGATGTTCAGGCTGCCGGTGGGTCCTGGTGGGCGACACGGAGGAAGGAGGGGTGGAGGTGGCCCCTGTTGATGGGGACTCTGTGGCTTGGGCAGGCTGGGCTGAGACAATCCCAGTGGTGTTTGATAAAAGGCAGGGGCTCTTCTCTGTCAAATAAATATTATAAGAAAAGGCTGTCTCCAGGGAACGGCTCCCTCCCGTTCCCCCCTTGAGGGCCAAAGTCCCCAGGGGCCAGTCTGGAGTCTCCTTTTATGTGACTGTAAAGTAATCCAGGGCCTGGCAGGGTTGAGGCTGGGCGGGCACTGACTCGCAGGGCGGCATTGATGCGGTCAATGATTACCTTTTATGCCTAGCCATAAAGGCAACGGCCCAGCTCTCTGGACAATGCCCCCTCCAGACAATGCCCCAGGAGGGTGGGTGCGTGAGTGTGCGCGCACACACACGCACACACACACACAGCTGCTGTCCCCGCCTAAGATCTCTGAGGACATCCTCAAAAGGCATCTCTGTCTCCCCTGAGTGGTCCCTGGAGACTTGGCCCAGGAGCTAAGGGAGTCTGGGTGGCGGTAAGTGGGACCTAGTGAGGTTCAAGACACAAAAGCGCTACATCCAGGGCCCCGGGGACTGCTCCAGGTGGTTCTATGCAAGGGGGCAGCGTTTTCACCCAGACTCAGGTACCACGTCTCAATGGGAAGATGGGTTTTCTAGGACCAATCAAAGTCCATTCCCAGTTTACAAGTGATGCAGTTGAGACCTGGGTGCACAGCGACTTGCCCAGGGGCCCGAGGAAGAAGACAGTGGCCGAGCTGGGAGTAGGACCCTGGTCCTCTCTGACATCACCAGACCGAGGGCGTCCAGGTGGGAGTGTCAGGTGTCAGGAAAGGTTTGGGTCACTTCGCAGAGAAGACGTCTCGCCTGGGCCTCAGAGGGGAGCTGGGAAGGACCTGAGGGCCTGGCCTTGAGGCTAGTGTTGGGAAGAGACGAAGAATGACCCCCTCGAGTGCCCGTGGGCCACATGCAGGGCCAGCTGTGCTCACATAAGCCACTTCCACGGCTTCCTCACCCTGTCCTGATGGGTATGCACCCCGCCCACCTGCAGTGGGGAGGCCGGCTATAAGGGGGCAGGGCTGGGGCATAGATGGCCAGATTAATATTCCACCTCTTGGGCTGATAAGGTCCAGGAACCTTTGTCCTGGCAAGAGGCTGGAGAAGCAGGGACAGCAGCCCCTGGTAGGGGGTTCTGGCAGTTCAGGTGCCTGGGGCATCACTGCAGCGTGCCTGAGACTGCAGGTCAGAAGGCCTGGCATCGCTCTCCTCCCCTGGCTGAGGGGAGAGCGCTGCATTATTGTATTGGTGGGCATGGTGGGGATGAAAAACTACATGGGGCATCTCTCGGACGAGTCACACAAGTCCGGCTGCTATCTTGAGGAAAGAGGGCTGTTATTCACAGCAGTTATAAAATGCTTCGTGGAATCAGAGTGAAGTTGCTTTGAGCCTCAGCCAGAGTGCTCCAATCAACCTTTGGCTCTGATAAAGATAAGCGGACCCAAGGTGATAACACACAAACCAGAAACTGTCAACAGGTGCTAATTAGGGCACTGGGTGCCGAGCCACACCCACCACGCCTGACCTGGGGAGAAATCTCAGGTGGGGAGCCAGGGCTTGATCTGGGTGGGGGAAGATATGGGCTCATTACTGTGTCCAGCCTCATTGCCTTCTTGTCACCTCCTCCTTCCAAGAACTTCTCCACTCCCATCCCAACACCCACCCCTGCCTACCTGGCATTACATAACTTAAGATGAAAGAACAAAATATATTCGAACATCGTGTAATAAACCACGATGACCATGATGTAACACGGTGGAAAGAGTCCCGAAATGGGAGCCGAGAGACCCAGCTCTCTGTCTTGCTCTGCGTAACCTTGAGCCAGTCATTTCTCTTGGAACTCAAGTTCCCTCCGCCACCCCTGCCGCTACCCACCTGCCCGCACAACGGGGGCTGAAAATGGGGTCCCGGTCAGGTCTCAAGTTCATGCTCTTCTGCCGCAAAACACTGCAATCTGTGAAGCGCACAAAACACGTCGCTGGTGCCACCCAGCAACGCTGGGGTGTGCGTGACACTTGACAGAGTCACAAATCCATCTGCGGGAGAGAGAGCCCTGTGGAGGGCTCCGAGGCGTGGACAGTTCTCAGGGCTCCTGGAATCCCTCTCTCTATCTGAGCCAGAGGTCAGCGTGCCTGCTGCCCGCTCTCGGGGCACTTGGGGGCTATTTTTAACTGGTGCCCCTTAAATAAACATGGCATTGGGCTGATGGTTCATTACCCTCCCTCCCCTGCACTCCCCAACCCCTCCCCCCATCGTGCGCGCGCACGCGCACACACACACACACACACACACACACACACACACACACACACACACACTGAAGCGGCTGCACAGAGGTGACTCAGGGTGCTGAGCCGGGGCTCCCAGGCTTCAGGTCCACGCTGAGCTCGCTTGAGCTGGGGGACTTGCTTGGGGGACCAGCACCACCCCTGTCCCAGGTTCAGCCCAGCCCAGATTCTACTTCTCAGCAGCAAGGGCCAACCTGAGAGCAGGGCAGGAACTTGCCACTTTCCCCGGGGAGCTGGTGTGAAAGGTGTGGTCAGGGTTTGGGCAGGGATAGATATGGAGAGGAAGAGAGGAGGAGGGAACCGGCCAGGGAATGGGATGAGGGCCCGCTCAGCGCTGGGCAGGGGGGCAGGGCGGTGACTCAGACCCAGGCCCGCCCACAGCTCTCACAGGGCCCGTGACACAGGAGAAGGCCAAACATCAATGCCTCGGGGCTGAAGCAACAGCCTCCACAGAAATCACTCCAGGGGGCAGTGGCTCTAGGCTGGGGGCAGTTTCTCCTGCCAGGGCCAGTGGGAGGAGAAGGGAGAGTCCTAGGAAGGTGGTGCCCAAAGTGAATCTTGAAAGATGGGTAGAAATGCATCACTCCTTAACCTCTCTCAGCTGCAGTTTCCTCATCTGAACAATGGGTATAATTAATGGTACTTTCTTCCTAGGCTTCTTGTGAGGATCAAATGAATGAAAATATGTAAAACTCTTAGTACGGGGCCCAGCTAATAGTCAGTGCTCGAGTGCTGACAGCTGACTTTACGTCAGGAAGGTAAGTAGGCAGGGCGTTTCAGGCAGAGCCAATGGCATGTACATGGAGGTGAAAACAAAAGAAAATGGAATGCCCCAACCCAACCCAAAGCAGTCCGGCAGGTCCTGGGAAGCAGTGTGGAGCTACAGCCCGTGGATCTGTGTGCTGGGGCGGGAGCCGGCTCCGTGAAGGTGTCGGGCTGGCCAAGCAGCCGTCGCCAAGTCCAGGCCAGGGAAGGGGGCGCCCAGCAAGGCAGAGCCGGGTGGGGAAATCTCCCAAGGCTGGATCGCTGTGGCCTGATCTCAACTTCCAAGGGTTGAGTTAGGGGCCAAGGCTTTGTAGGACTTGGATGCTCTTTCCAAGAGTCTATAGTAGTGCGGAGGAGACCTTGAGGAGTTGCAGAGGAAACTAGGGGTGTGTGTGTGTGTGTGAGTGAGAGAGAGAGAGAGAGGAAAGAGAGAGAAGACTGTAGGGTTGGGGCATATGCAAGGGAGCAGGCCCCCTAGGCAGCCAGGATTTGCGCCTATTCTAGGGAGGTAACCAGCGGCACAGGCCCCTTTCCCAGGCCCCCGGCTCTCCAGTACCAGGAGGTGCCGGGGCCTCTGCAGGAGAGGCCAGGAGGCCGCACCCCACACAGGTTGTTCTGGTTCAGCCCAGCACCTGCCCTGTTTCATCTCTGGTCAGAGCGTGGTTGGGTGTGAATGGGTGTGTGTGTACACCTGCGTGGCATTTCTAGATCAAAGAATGCTCAGAAGGTCTTGCTGAAGGTCTTGCTAAAGTTCAGGCCAGTGAGGAGTGAGGGCCTGGCCCATCCCCTCAGGCCCTGCCACAGGGACAGCGCCTTCCCACCTAAATCTGCTGGGCCTTGGGCCCAGCGGGAGCTGACGGGCCTCTGAGTCAGGCTGAGTGAGCCAGGAGGAGGGGCTGGAAGTGCCAGGCCCAGGAGGAGCTGGTTAGTCATTCGCTGAGTAGCAGGCAGCACACTGAGCTTCGGGTGGGGGGCAGTGTCGCCGGGACTTTCCTGCCACTGAAACGACAGCCAGGGCGGGCGGCCAGGGGTCAGGGGTCAGGAGTCAGGATCGGATGTGCTCTTCTGAGCAGCTGGAGGAGGTCCTGGAGGTGAATCCAAGGCTGGTGCCTGAGCACAGGGCCAGGAAGGCCTTTGGGGATTTGCTGCAGGCCCATGTCGCTGACAGCTCATGGGAGGGCTGCACGTCCATCCATGCGACACGATGAGCTATCAGAGGCAGGTTCACAGCCCCCGGCACACAGCTGGGCACACAGGAACACACTCGCTGGTCATGGGGTGGGACTGAGCAAAGCTGGTGAAAAAAAAGGTGCTGGAGGCCTGAACTCCGTTGAGAGGCCAGAGGCAGCCCCAGTAGACACGCCAGGATGGGGAGGAGCGCTCTGCGGGTCTCACATCTGCCAAGGCCTCTGCCACGGAGAAGGGCACAGCCCTGAGGCCCCAGGGCCATGCCAAGCTTTCTGGCCCCAACATGCAGCTTCCATGGGACTTCTCAGCTTATCCCAATTCTGGCTGCAAGAGGCCCCGTGGAAAAATCTCCCCTGAAAGAAGCTGCCTTTGAGATTTGCAGGAATGCTGGCCTGGGGCAGAACCAGGGTGGCAGTGGAGGGGAGAGTCATAGGGTGTTACGTTCCAGAGTAGACTTGAACCCAGACTGGGCCTGATGCCTGGCTGTGGAAGAACCAGGAGGTCACAGATGTGCCTGGCAGCACCAGAATGAGGCACTCTGTGTGTGCGTGTGTGTGTGTTTGCGTGTGTGAGACACAGGGCTAGGAATGACCTGGAATGTCATGTGTCCATGCCCCTAGTGCCAAAGGCAGCCTGGACCAAGTAATCTCAAGTTTACTTAAAAAAAAAAAAAAAGTTTATAGTGGGCTTCCCTGGTGGCACAGTGGTTAAGAATCGCCAATGCAGGGGGCACGGGTTTGAGCCCTGCTCCGGGAAGATCCCACATGCCACGAAGCAACTCAGTCTGTGCGCCACAACTACTGAGCCTGCGCTCTAGAGCCTGCGAGCCACAACTACTGAAGCCCGTGCGCCTAGAGCCCGTGCTCCGCAACAAGAGGAGAAGCCACAACACTGAGAAGCCCGCACACCGCAAGGAAGAGTAGCCCCCGCTCACCGCAACTAGAGAAAGCCTGTGTGCAGCAACAAAGACCCAACGCAGCCAAAAATAAAAATAAATAATAATAATTTTAAAAAAGAGACACAGTATAGTATAGTGGTTAAAAGTTTGGGCTCTGGAGCCAGACAGTCTGGGTTTGCATCTGAACTCCTCTACACACTGCCAGCTGCTATGACTTCAGCTAAGCTGGGTCATGCATCTCTATGTCTCAGGTTCCACAACCGCAAAGTGAGTATCAGAATAGTATCTACCTTATAGAGTCACCGCAAGGATGATAAATAAAGTGCTTCGAAATGGGCCTGACTCAGAGTGAACACTATTGCAGGTGTGATTTGTCCTTGCTGAAGGAGTGAAACTCCATGTCAATCAGTCAATCAATGCCAGGCCCAGGCCCAGGCCAGCCTGAGCTCCGGCCAACTGAGCCCAAATGGGGCACGGAAGTGCTGCCAGCATCAGCACATCCAAAGTCCCTCGACCTGCTGAGTTGGCAGAGGCCCTGCCTTGGCGTTCTCCAGCCCTGAATAAGGCCCTAGAAAAGTGTCTGGGCTTCCCAAGGTGTCAGCAGGTGGAGGGAACAGGGGATTGGGAGACACTCGCCTTAGCTTGAAGTCTCCTTCTGTGGCCTGCTAACCTCCTCTGCTCTTGTCGTAGAGCTCCTGGCTGACTGGTCAGTTGTGCATCTTTTCTATGGCAAGTGGAAGGTCAAGGATGTAGGGCTCAATCCATGGGGACTGTAGTGACAAGTGTGCTTCTAGAGGTTCAAAGTCCCCAGCCTATGGATGCTCCCCTACCCTGACTAGAATTGCATAGCAGCTAGACCACACCAGCCTATTCGGCACTAATTCTTAGCTGACTTATATTTCTAATGATTTCATCCAGCTGGTCAGTTTGTCAGTCAATCAACAAACACTTATTGAGGCCCTATTGTGTGTCACACTATTAAGCTTTAGGTATACAGAGATCTATGTCTTGAATGATAGGACAAGTATGTGGGGTCCAGGAGTGAGATGGGAAAGGGGTTCCTGGTTGCAGAAATAATGTGGATCAAAGCATATGGGAAGGAGAGAACCCACCCAAGGTGTGAGATGTTGCTGCAGGGAGGGCAACTGTGAGGAGGTGAGGCAGGAGGCAGTGTTGGAGGGTGAATCAAGAAGGGCCCTGTGCGCAGTGGTTAAGAATCCGCCTGCCAGTGCAGGGGACACGGGTTAGAGCCCTGGTCCGGGAAGATCCCACGTGCCTCGGAGCAACTAAGCCCGTGCATCACGACTACTGAGGCTGAGTGCCACAACTACTGAAGCCCGCGCTCCTAGAGCCTGTGCTCTGCAACAAGAGAGGACACCGCAATAAGAAGCCCGCGCACCACAACAAAGAGTAGCCCCCGCTCGCCACAAGTAGAGAAAGCCCGCATGCAGCAACAAATACCCAACACAGCCAAAAATAAATAAATAAGTAAAAAAGGGCCCTGTGGGTCCAGCTTCTTCTGGAAGGAGCCACTGAAGGCAAGACTTCAAATACCCGGAGGGTGAGGAGGTGCTCTGGACATCCCACAAGTTTGGGTCTAGAAGCTGTTCAATGAACTTTTGCAGGTTAATGACAGTGTAGTGTTGGGGTGTATCTGAGGGTCCAGGTGGCCCCATACATTGTAGACCACACGATTGGCTCATTCTATTGCTGTGCAGTTTGGTGGCTGTGGCATTTGGGGGCCTGGTGTTCCAGTGTCAGTGAATGGGTCCCCACCTGTGCATGTGTCAGCCAGCATCTTTGGAGCTGATTCAGCCAGTGGCTCCGTGTGTGTGTGTGTGTGTGTGTGTGTGTGTGTGTGTGTGTGTGTGTATGCCATGACTGGGGTACTCCCCAGCTGCTCGGGAGCTATTTTTAGAGGTATTAGCCCACAGATATGGTCCCTACCCCTACCCCATCCTATGCACACCTGCTCAGGTGAGAACACCTGGAGGTGAATCCACATCTGGGCTTGTACTTGGCTGGAAATGCGTCTCTGGGCATCAGGCCAAGCAGGTGTTGGCCTCCCTGGGAGCCTGGGCTGGGGAAGAGACAGGGAATGGGGCTTGGGAGGGGATCTGGGGTGGGAGTTGCTGGCTCTTCAGCCCTGTGGGGCTCCAGAGACTGGTTAAGCAGATGTCCAGTGGCCACCCGCCTATTTCTGTCCTTCCATTTGTCCGTCCATCCTCCTGTGTCTTCCAGTCTATCTTCTAGTCTATTCGTCTGTCCATCCATTGGCCACCTGTCTGTCCTTGGTCTTCCCCTCCATCAGCTTGCCCCCTGCTCAGGCACCTTTTTCTCTAGTCCTCTGATGCAGGCTGTAAATACAAGCCTCACCTTAACCCTCAGTAGCTACTGGGGCTACAGCATACGCTCCTCATCCCTGATGCTCAGTCTGACCAATCGGCCTCCACTTTGCCCTACGGGTATCATGAGGTCCCAGCACGGACGTGGCACTCCCTCGTCAGTCCTGGAGTCGAAGATGCTCAAATGCGCCTTCCAGCCATCTTCCCAGAAGGCCCTCGTGTCTCTCACTGTACAAGGCTCCTCTCCTCCAGGGAGTACTCCCTGACCACCCTGCTCTGCTTCCGTGTCCCCAGGCCTTACTCTGTGGCAGCTGTGTGCAGCCTGAGGGAAGCGCGGCCCAAGCCCTGTGGGAGCAGAGTCGAGGGCTCCTAGATGGGGAGGTGTCACCTAAAACAGGGAGCTCCCTCAGATGAGGGGACTGGGGAGGGCCATGGAGCTGGTCACACGTTCCCCCTCCCCCAGGGGATTTCCTGGGATGTGGCCCAGCCAGACCTCCCCAACCCAGAACTCCGGCATAGTGCTGTGGCTTCCCCAGGGAGGTTTTTCCTGTAGAAAACAGGGATTCTCACATATTGCCAAACAGGGACTCGAAGCCGCTGCTTCCCTGGGATGCCCTCCCCAAGCCCCACCCAAGCCCTCATCCTGGCTTAGACTCTGGGTGTGGGGATTGGCCAGGCCAGTGAAGGACAAGCCTCCTGGTGTTGCCCTCTCCAGGGCCTAGTAGAACCAGAACCCAGGGTGGGATGGGGGTAACTAGTTACAGAGTGTGTGTGTATGTGAGTGTATGTGTGCACGCGTTCATTTATAGTGAGAATGTTTCCTGAGCACCTGGTGTGTGCCGGGCACTGTAACAGGCATTGAAGAGACAACAGTGGACAGGTCCAACAGGGATGCTGCCCTCGGGAGGCTGGTGTTCTAGCAGGGGAGGCCCTGGAGCTGCTGGGTCTGTGTCAGCGTGTGTTGGGGAGTATGAGTGTGGTGAGGGTGTGTGTGGACGAGGGGGCCTAGCGTATAAACAGGATCAGGTCTAAGCAAGGATATGTGTGTGCAAACTTGGTGTGTGTCTTTGGGGGTATCCGTGGGTTCCTGGGGTCTGTGCACAGCAGTTGATGTTATGTCTGCGCAGACCCAGAACTGGCAGGCACGTGCATATCAGCCAGTTTGGGAGGCTGTGTGGCAGACACACCTGGCTGACTCCCAGGCTGCGGGGCTCTATTTTTAGAAGTGACAGCCTGTAGATCCCCCCGCACCTGCTCAGGTGCCCAGCCACTGGGGAGGGCCCAACTGGCCTGCGGGTAGGAGTGAACCTGTCTCAGCCAGTGCCACTGGCTCTCTGCCACGCAGACCCACACTTCAAATGGAGCAGCCTCTGGCCTCTGTTAAGCCAGGTGGGCCGTACCTGGGGATGGATGATCGATGGGGAATCCCAGCTCCCATGCCCCACACTTGCAGCTCTACCTCTTATCACCTGCGAACGCCTTGCCTCACCCCCCTTTGCAGGAGGCCCAGCTCTGGAATCCTCCAGGATGCTGTTGGTCCACCATGCCCAGCCTCGTCACCCTGAGAGGTGGACCAGGCTGGGCTGGAAGTGGGAGGAGAGGAGGGATGACCTCCTCTCTTACCAAATAGCCGGGCCCCTCTGTCACCCACTCCTTCCAAGGGGCTTCCTTCCTGGCTGCACGTGGATCGTCCAGAGAGGCAGAAGCACACTCTTCCCTGCATCTGATCCCTCCTCATTCTCTCCCCTTTTGTGTCCCGTCTCTCCCCTTCCCTGTCCCTTGTCATCTTTCTGAGTTAATGACACCGTGCACTGAACTCCAGCTGTACAACCGTCATAGGGCCGAGTGATTTACACATAATATCTCATTTAACCATCACAAGGACCCCGTGAGGTCACTGCTGTCATCCCACTTTACAGGGAGAAGGCTGAGGCTTAGAGGGACCCAAATCACTTGGTGAGGAGGGCTCAGAGTAGGGGTTCAAGCCCGGCTCAGGTACGTCCTTAGTTATGCTTTGTCCTTGGGCTCACTCTTTTTTTTTTTTTTTTAAATTTATTTATTTTTGGCTGTGCTGGGTCTTCTTTGCTGTGCGTGGGCTTTCTCTAGCTGTGGTGAGTGAGGGCTACTCTTCGTTGTGGTGCGGTGGCTTCTCTTGTTGCAGAGCACGGGCTCTAGGCACACGGGCTTCAGTAGTTGTGGTTCACGGGCTCTGGAGTGCAGGCTCAGTAGCTGTGGAGCACGGGCTTAGTTGCTCCGCGGCACGTAGGATCTTCCCGGACCAGGGCTCGAACCCGTGTCCTCTGCATTGGCAGACGGATTCTTAACCACTGCGCCACCAGGGAGGATTGGGCTCACTCTTGTTGTTTTCCTCCCAGACATGGTCTGGCAGGGAGCTGAGCTGTGGCCCAGGAGCCCCTCCCTGGACTGTGGGAGGGAGTGCACAGAAGGAAGAGAGAGTGACAGATGCATTTGGGGTCCAGGTCAGGGCTGTGGATCCCAGCCACCTCCCAGGTTCTGGCCCCTCCCTTGCTGCAGAACTTTCCATGGCTCCCTACAGGCATTTATGGGGCAAGGTCAAAGTCCTCTCCTTTCCTGCTCTACTACCATGTCTTCCTCCCTGACAACACACTCTCAACCAGGCAAACGCTTGCTTTCCCTCCAGTGCAGCTAAAGGGTAAGCATAAAAAAAGCCCCACATGAGCTAAATGCCTCGCTGATTTCATTTCATTTCATCTGCATGATGTCCCTACAAACTAAGTTTTCTGGTGCCCTTTATGCAAATGAGGAAAATGAGCTCAGAGGTGGGCAGCACCTCCGGCAGAGGGTCACACAGCTGGCAGACAGCAAGAGTGGGATTCAAAAGCACTCATCTGACTCCGCTGTGTCATTCAATTCAATTGGATTTGATAGACAGGACTTTATGGAGTGTAACAGCGCCAAATCCCATCCCAGCGCCTGGGGATAGAGACAGTATTAGGGGAACGGGCACACGAATGCACTCATGCACGCAAGACGCACGCACAAGGTTCCAGGGCCACTTGAAGCAGGTCCTCTCTGCCCTTTTCCCTCCAGGTTTCAGATGAGGGGGGAGGCAGACAGGGAGGAGGGGGAGGTGCTGAATTGCTCACATCGCAGTCTTAAAACCTTCACACTTGTGAGTTAGACCCCCAGATGGTCCCTTTCAAGGACAGAGCTCTATCTCCCTTTAAAAGAGGGAGAGAGTAGGGAAGAGAAAAACACATTTTGTTCTGATGCCTCAAGATGTCATTTGGGGACAATTTGTCTCTTTTCCTCCCTATCTCTGTCCCCCCACTCCCCACCCCCACCCCAGGCTGGTCCTGAGACCACAGATAGCATCACCTCCACCCCATCCTTCCCCACATGGCTCCATTACCCCACTGAGCTTTCCAAAATCTTGATGTCCAGTGCTGAGTCACTAGGCTGGGGTGGGTGTGACACAGGAGACAGTTTTTTTTCTCTGTGACAGTCAGGGGGTTGGGAGAGAAGCCAGGGGTCCTTTGCTAGACCAGGACTCAGATCTGATCTACTTCACTGCCTCCTACTTTTGCTGAGAAGGTCAGCTTGTTCTTGGATCAGAAACTCCATGAGACTGAGACCTTGTCTGTCTGGTTCAGAGGTTTACAGGCTTTTTAAATGAAACCGCCATTGGCCCTTGACACACTTACTTTCGGAGGCCCCACCCAAATCACATGAAACATATTAAAATGCACTCTGATTCCACACTGAATGTCATTTTATGGTAATTTTTTCTTTTTTCTTTTTTTTTTTTTGCGGTACGCGGGCCTCTCACTGTTGTGGCCTCTCCCGTTGCGGAGCACAGGCTCCGGACGCGCAGGCTCAGCGGCCATGGCTCATGGGCCCAGCCGCTCCGCGACACGTGGGATCCTCCCGGACCGGGGCACGAACCCGTGTCCCCTGCATCGGCAGGCGGACTCTCAACCACTGCGCCACCAGGGAAGCCCTATGGTAAATTTTTAAAAAGGGTTTTCAATTAATTATGATTGTGAAATTATTCAACTACAGTTAATGTGTTTAAATTAAAACGGACTCTCATTTCTTGAAAAGCACTCTGCATACTTGGGAATTCTTTGAAATGAGAACATCTAAACCAACAAATTGCTTTCAAATGTAATGAAGTGTTCATGAGTTCCAGTTTTCCAGTTAATGAACTTGCCGTAAGATTACATTTGGTCAACATTAAATTACATCATTTTAGGTTCAATTTTCTGGTCTTTAAAAAATATTTTCAAGCCAATACATTCCCCACCCCACAAGGTCTCAAACCCTTTCTGTAGGACCTTGAAAATTCCCCGGGTCCCAGACACTTTGCCTATGTGGCTGTAAAAATGAACAGCCTGGTATACAGTGGCTTCTTAAACACTGTTGAAGAGAGGTAAGGGAAAGAGAAATTCAATGATTTGGAAACAGGAGAAAAAACAGAAAGCTAACATCCTTCATAATTAAAAGTGTATATTAAAATGAAGTAATATTTTTCAGACTGGCAAAACCCAAAAAGTGTCTTTTGGTATAGTCTGGTATAACTTTTTAGAGGACTTTTGGATGATATCTATCCAAATGCAAAGTACATAACCCCTTTGCCCCAGAAATTACTCTTCAAGGAATCTAGGATTCTATAAATGTACAAAGATCCATGGAGAAAGACTTTCATGGCCATGGACAACTGGGAACAGACTAGATGTCGACCAGTTAGGACTGACCTAAATGGTTGGACATCCCCACACTGGAATAGTACACGGTTGTGGGAGAGTGTGTTGATATGGACCAAATACCTCACTACAGTGTTAAGTGAAGAAAAAAAAAATCAAGGTGCAACACAATGTGTAATGCATTATTGCTTTTGTGAAAAAGGAAAACAATACACATGCACACACATGTATTTATATTTATACACTAGGAGCTGCCTGGAAAGAATTGGAAGGAGACTTAGAAACTGGGAAGAATGGTTGTCTCTGAGAGGGAGACTGGGGGGGTAGAGGAGAATCACTTCTTGCTTTTGCTACTGTTTTAAACCATCAGTACACATCTCTTTTTTCATGAAAAAAAAAATCTAGTTAACAAACAGCAAATGCCTGTGGAATAAAAGAAGTAAAATGAATGAATGAATGAGTCCTAAGTACCACATGGAGGAGGGAATTGCTGCAAGGGGCTCCCACCACCCCATGAAGGAGACCCACAGAAAATGCAGAAAGCTCAACAGCCTATTTGACTGTGGGAGGAGGGGAGGGGAGGATTCTGGAGGCTTCCTCCAGGAGGGCCTGAAGGATGCAGGAGGCTGGGCAGTGGGGAAGGAGTGGTGGGGGAAGGTTGGTGGGGTCTTGTGGGGAGACTGCTTCTCCATCCTTGTCCCTAGAGTGTACATTCTATTTCAAGCCTGGAAAGTCCCAGCTCCTAGCATGATGCCTGGCATATAATCTGTGGCAATAAATAGTGGTTGACTGAATGGATGGAATCAGTCACTGGTTAATCCGGGCTACAGTGTTAGTCACTCCTGTCCCCTCTCTAAACACCTCCCCACCGCTGAACAGCAACAACAAATGACTTTCTCAGCACTGCTGTGTACAGCTGTGCAGTGAGTCCACTGCACAACTCCAAGAGGTGCCATTTGCATAGACTGGCATGTAAGTGATGCCTCCTGAAGTTGTGGGACATGGTGCACCTGTGAAGCAGTTTCTTCTTTCAAGCTTAGGGGAACCAAAGCCACATTGAGAGTGAGAGGGGTCAGGGAAGGGACTCTCCCAATCCAGACACTGCAGGCCTCCCCCTCCCTGCTCCTTTCTAATTCCTAAGGCCTCTTCCTTTGATCCTCTCTAACTTGGACTTGAGGTGACTTAGCCAAATCTGACCAATTACTCTGTTCCTGGACTACAGAGTTTAGGACTTGCAGTATGATTTTGGGCAAGCCCCAGAACTTCTTTGGGTCTCAGTTTCCCCATCTAAGAAATGAATAAATGTGTAGGGAGCAATTCTTTTTTCTTTTTTTAAGATTATTGAAGTATAGTTGATTTACAGTATTGTGTTAGTTTCAGGTGTACAGCAAAGTGATTCAGTTATATATATATATATATATATATATACATATACTTTTTTCATATTCTTTTCCATTATAGGTTATTATAAGATAGAATGTAGTTCCCTGTACTATACAGTAAGTCCCTGTTGTTTATCTATTTTATGTATAGTAGGGGAACAATTCTTGATGGGACCTTACAGGAATAAAAGGTTGAAGGAATGCATCCTTACAGGATGTGGCATTCTCGGAGGGGACAAATCCCCCCATCCTGCCCAGTTCTGACTGGCCCCTCATGCCCTCGGACCCTCAACTGAGTTCAGGGGGCAGCATCCTGGAATGGAAGGAACCTGTGTGGGGAAAAGGAGATCTGGTCTGATAGTAACCTGACTCTGATTATAACCGCTGTGGTATGCTACTGAGCCAGCCATAGCTCTGCCTGGGCCTCAGTTCAGGTCTCTGTAGAATTTATTACGTCTCTGTAAATTTGGATACTTAGGCCAGATCAGTGAGTGTCAAATGCTAGACCGAGCCTTTTCTTTTTCTCTTTAACTTCTATAATTTATTTTTAATAAATGTATTTATTTATTTTTGGCTGCATTGGGTCTTCATTGCTGCACACGGGCTTTCTCTAGTTGCGGCGAGCGGGGGCTACTCTTTGTTGCAGTGCGCGGGCTTCTCATTGCGGTGACTTCTCTTGTTGTGGAGCATGGGTTCTAGGCACGTGGGCTTCAGTAGTTGTGGCATGCGGGCTCGGTAGTTGTGGCTCGAGGGCTCTAGAGCGCAGCCTCAGTAGTTGTGGCGCACGGGCTTAGTTGCTCTGCGACATGTGGGATCTTCCCGGAGCAGGGATCGAACCTGTGTCCCCTGCATTGGCAGGCGGATTCTTAACCACTGTGCCACCAGGGAAGTCCCAACTTCCATAATTTTTGTTTTACTCTTTCTGATTACAAACATCACATATGTTCATGAAAGTTCAGACAGTACCAAAAAAGTCATGTACCAAGTGAAATCCAACCCTTATTGAGAATCACTGCTAACTCACTGCTAACATTTTGGGGGTGGGGTGGGGCATAACTTTTAATTCTGATATAATTTCAAATTTACAAAAAAAGTGGCAAGAATAGTATGAAGACTCTGGTATAGTTTTTACTCAGATTTATCAATTATATACATATTGTCCCTTTTGCTTTATTTCTCTTTCTCTGTATACACGTGTATGTGTGTGACTGTGTATGTGTGTATAATTTCTTCCCAAACTGTTTGAGCATAAGTTGAGACAAGTGCCCTTTTACCTCCAAATGCTTCAGGGTATATTTCCTAAGAACAAGAACGTTCTCTTACCATGTAAGACTTACAAAACCCCTGCAGTTAACAAAATCAGGAAACATCATTGATGCAGTACCATTACATAGTCTACAGTCTATGTTCAAAGTCAGTTGTGTCATGACCTTTACATAGACTTCCTGTGAAAGCAGAAAAATCCAGATGATATACTGAGGTTTCCTTAAAGCTAACATATATTTAATTTTAAGGATTGTGCTTACTGTATTCTCAAATTGCCCTCTCCCCTCTCCTGCTTTTTGTTTGTGTGTTTGTCTTTTTGGTGTTTAAGATGTCCCTGCTTTTATAAAATGATGGTGAGAGCAGAACGTGGTTTGTTTATTTGCTTTTGAAATTCTTGGCAAAACAAAAAGTGGGTGAACCTATGTTAGTCTTCAAATTTCTTTTGCAGGGATTCCCAGGGTATGGTTCCCCAGTGCCAGTGCTCTCTGATTCCAGGTGAGTCAGACCACCATAGACTTTCCTGAAGCCTATTTGAGAGCATTTTCCTAATACTGGGAGTGGAGGACAGGACAGGCAGCCACAGGGAGCAAATGGTATCTCACCCAGCAGAGTGCACCTTTATCCTTTCCATGGCTCTCCAGCATCTGTTTGGAGCATCCCCTACCTTGTGAGTCTTCCAGGGAGGCAGAGCCCTCCTCCTGCTCTCCTAGAAACCAGACCTCACTTTCCCAGCCTCCTTTGCAGTTGCAGTGCAGGCATGTGACCTGGCTCAGCCAATCAGATGCAACCACCTAGGAACTCTGACTCTTAAGCAGGTGATACAAAGGAGTAGAGATGGGATGTATCTGACAGAATTGGCAACAGCAGCAGGAAGAGTTTTCAGAGGCAGTGGAGCCTCAGGGCCAGTTGCACCGCTGTCTTCCCTGGTCTCACCCTGAGATGTGATCTGGGCTGGGGTTCTGGCTGTGATCTGGTGCTCCTTGGTTCCTGAGCCAGCCCGAGGAGTCTGTCAGTGTTCTGTTGCTTGCAACCAAGAAGTGAGTATTACGGGAATGGAGAGGGGCTGGGGCCTGGAGCGTGGACATGTCGGGACTTGGTGAGTAGTGATTCCATGGGATGGGCAGCCACAGAGAAATCTAGTTTCCTCATCTGGAATGTGGATGGGACATCTTGTCTAGGTGCTATGTGGGATAGCCCGGACAGGAAGTGCTGCGGGTGAGGGGTAGGAGGGATATGAGAGGAGAGATCCTGGAGCCTGAGGATGAGGCTGGGAGGAGGGAGATGAGCTCAAGGAAGGAGTGGGGGGGTGGGCTTTGTAGGAGGAGACAGCCAATCTGGGTCACATGGCTCCATCTGCCCCAAATAGTTTTTGACCCTTTTCTATGCACCAGGCAGTATATTGGTCAATAAAGCAGTTTGGGGATGGGTATTTTTATCCTCATCTTACACATAAAAGGTGATACAGAGAGATGAAACAGCTTGTACAAGATCAGAAAAGCAGAAAGGGACTGAGCCAAAATTGAAGTCTGGGTCTAACTCTTACACTGATGCCTTTTTAAAAATTTTTTATTTTTTAAATTTGGCCACACCACGCGGCTTGTGGGATCTTAGTTCCTGGACCAGGGATCGAACCTGGGCCCCCTGCAGTGGAAGCATGGAGTCCTAACCACTGGACCACCAGGGAATTCCCTACACTGATGCTCTTAAGAACCTAAACAGGGGAAAAAGGAAACAAAAAACCAAACCCTAAACAGATGCTCAGATGAGGGAACAAAGTCTCTGCCTCAGTCCCTGAGTTTTTATATACTTCCAGTGAGTACTTTAAGTAAAATGCAGTATACTCGCTTAAGTACTTTGTGAGGCAATATAACTGAGTAACAGAATCTAGGGACCCAGCTCACTTTGTGAATACCAGTTCTTTCCTCCTCTTCCCCTACTTGTAAAAAAGCTGGGTCCCATCGAATGAGCTCCAGCACACACAGTTGGTTGCCTATCCAATGGGCCTTCTCTCTCCCACTACCCTCTCCTCCCCACCCGCTGAGCCTATGTTGGTTTTCGGTGTTGCTGCTTCTCCTTCTGGGCTCAGAGTTAGTACTGAATAGTGGCATTATGTCCCTTGCTTGTGATAGATTCAGGCATGGGATGTGACTCAACTCTGGCCAATGCACAGTGAAGAGCAGTCTTCTGGGGGCTTCTGAGAAAAATTTTCCTTGATCTTAAAATGGGACACAAGAATGAAATGTTTCCTGGGGTTTTGTTTTGTTTTTGTTTTTGTTTTTTTGATGCTGTGGACATTGTGTGACAATGTGATGTCTGGGTGGGAGCAGCCATCTTGTGACTGTCAGGTGAGCTAGCCAAGGACAAGGCAACACGCTGAGAATGGCAGAGGGGAAGGAAAAAAGGAAATAATCTGGGTCATTGATGATGGTGTTGAGCTGCAGGATTAACCTCTCCTGAAGTTACCACTCCTCTGGACTTCTTTTTTTTTTTTTTTTTTTTTTTGCGGTACGCGGGCCTCTCACTGTTGTGGCCTCTCCCGTTGCGGAGCACAGGCTCTGGACGCGCAGGCTCAGCGGTCATGGCTCACGGGCCCAGTCGCTCCGCGGTATGTGGGATCTTCCCGGACCGGGGCACGAACCGGCGTTCCCTGCATTGGCAGGCGGACTCTCAACCACTGTGCCACCAAGGAAGCCCCGGACTTCTTGTTCCATGAGATAATACACTTTCCTTAACTGTCTAAGCTAACTGAATAGAAGTTCTCTGTTTCTGGCCGCTGAAAACATCTTTACTGATGTATGAGATCAAAAGAATAAACACCCAACATACTAATTTGATATGCTAATAGCTGACAGCTATGACAACAGCATTGGCTAAATGAGGAAAACCTGTTTCCTTGACCAAGCGAGGCCCTGAGAAGTCCTTTCTCTGCTCGTTCAGAGGGGAGAGAGTGTGGCAGCCTGAGGCCCTGCACTCTGCATCTTGTCCAGGCATGTAGGAGGCCTCCTATCAGAGGAGAGGTCCACTCCTGGCCAGCCGAAATTCTGACTCCCATTTCCTGTAGGGTCAGCAGAGGAAAGCAGCTTTATTTACTGAGGCAGGATGGAAAACAGATGTCTAAGCACCCCGCTGGGCCCAGGCTCACCCTGGACAGAGGCCCGGCCTGTTCTCAGCCCTGACCCACCCACCAACCCCTTGCTCCCCACATCGAGTCCAGATGTGGCTTCTTCCAAGCTCTATAATAATTTTGGTTTGTTGCACCTAAGTAACCTACGCCCCCTCTAGCTCAACCCTCAACTCTCCAAAGAGAATAGGAGTAACACTATGAAACATTTGTGAGGAAGGCGGGGTGGGGCAGAGAGGAATGTGGACTTGAGAAGCAGGGCAACGTGGGTTCAACCACAGCCTGGTCTCATGTTAACTGTGTGATTTCAATCGTTGTATCAGTCAGCAACTGCTGTGTAACAAGCCACCACAAAACTCAGTGGCTCAAAAACAGCAACTGTTTATTTGCTCATGGATCTAAAGTTCGGGCGGGGCTTGGTGGGACAGACAGCTCATGTATTCTCCATGTTGTGTCGCGTTTGGTGAGTGAGGTCCGATGGGACCATGGGGCACGTGTGTAAGTGGAGGACATCAGCGTGATCTGTGTGACCACCCTGCTCCTTGCTTCCCTGTCCCCGCGTAGATAGTTCCTCTTCCTTCCTCAACAGCGAGCTGAAGGCAGAGAGCATTGGCAGAATGTGTGCATATCAAGAAGAGAAGCTCTTCCCACAGGCGGCCTGAAGTCATCTCGGAAAATGGTTCACTATTCACTTGACCCAGAAAACCCCACAAAATCATGTAAGTCAAGAGGTTCAAATCTTCTTGTTCATTTTAAGAACATCCGTGAAACTGCCCAGGCCATCAAGGATCTGAAGGATGTCACTCTTCAGAAGCAGTGCGTGCCACTCCGTCGTTACAGTGGTGGGGTTGGTAGGTCTGCCCCAGCCAAACAGCGGGACTGGATGCAGGGTCAGTGGCCCAAAGAGAGTGCTGAATTTTTGCTGCACATGCTTGAAAATGCAGAGAGTACTGCTCTGTTGAAGGGTTTAGATGTAGACTCTTGGGTCATTGAGCGCATCCCGGTGAACAAAAGCCCCAAGATGCCCCGGCTGAACTTGCAGAGCTTCTGGTTTGATGAACCCCACATGAGCTCACCCGTGAGCTCACATCGAGATGATTGTTATTGAAAATGAGCACATTGTTCCTAAAACAGAAGAGGAGGTGGAAAAGAAGAAAAAGATATACCGGATGAAATTGAAGAAGCAAAACATACGGCCTGGGAATAAGTTCAGCATAAAGTAAATGCAAATAAAAGTAAAAGCAGAAAAAAAGAGAAATAAAAGTTGAGTCAGTTTTGTGCAGTGTTTCCACTGTTCTGGTAAGAATGAAATACATATGCATATATGAGCTATGAAATAGGAATTGCATAATTTTGGTGATTCCACATGGGAGTTAAATGCTCTCATATTTGCATTTAAAAGTGGCCTTGAGGGACTCCCCTGGTGGTCCAGTAGTTAAGAATCTGCCTTCCAATGCAGGGGACCTGGTTCGATTGGGGAGCTAAGATCCCACATGCTGCAAGGCAGCTAAGCCCACGCACTCTAGAGCCCGCGCGCCACAATGAAAGATCTCGCATGCCGCAACTAAGACCCGATGCAACCAAATAAATAAATATTTAAAAAAATAAAAAATAAAACTGGCATTGAATACAGTAAGTTCCCTACACACGAACGAGTTCCGTTCCGAGAGCACGTTCGTAAGTACGATTTGTTAAGTCCAACAAAGTTAGCCTAGGTACCCAACTAACACAATCGGCTTGAATATACCCACTATATGTGCTGTAAGGTAATAGGTTTATAATACTTTTCACACAAATAATACATAAAACACAAGCACAAAAAATAAAAAAGAAAACATTTTTAATCTTACAGTACAGTACCTTGCAAAGTATAGTAATACATTACAACAGCAGGCATCCAGGGGCTGGCATCGAGTGAACAGGCAAGAAGAGTTACTGACTGGAGGAGGGAGGGGGGCGGCAGATGGTAGAGCTGAAGGGTCATTGGCAATAGGAGACGGAGGGCAAGCTGCAATTTCACTCACGCCTGACATTGATGGAACGCACGTTCGCGTCTTTGAAAGTTCGCAACTTGAAGGTTCGTTCGTATGTAGGGGACTTACTGTAACATAAAGTTGAACAGTAAAATTCATGCTAATATTTAAACTTTTTCTTAGAACATTAAGCAGCAAAAAATGATGAGGGAAACTATGGAAGAAAAGAGAGCTTTATATTTTATTATTATTTAATGGAAATGCATTTATTTATTTATTTTATTTTACTTTTGGCTGTGTTGGGTCTTCGTTTCTGTGCGAGGGCTTTCTCTAGTTGCGGCAAGCGGGGGGCCACTCTTCATCACGGTGCGCAGGCCTCTCACCGTCGTGGCCTCTCTTGTTGCGGAGCACAGGCTCCAGACGCACAGGCTCAGTAGTTGTGGCTCACGGGCCCAGCTGCTCCGCGGCATGTGGGATCTTCCCAGACCAGACCTCGAACCCGTGTCCCCTGCATTAGTAGGCAGATTCTCAGGGAAGCCCACCAGGGAAGCCCAGCTTTATATTTTAGTACCAATAACAACATTTTGTCCTGCTTTTTGAACAAGGGGACCCACATTTTCATCTTCTTTGGACCCTGCAAATTATGTACCTGGTCCAGGGGCCGGTTCTCTTAAGGCCTAGACCAAAACTGACACAGCAGAACTTTTGCACATTCTGTTGGTCAAAGCAAGTCACAGGACCAGACTGGAGTCAAGGGGGAAGGGAAACAGACTCCAAGTCTTGAAGAGAGGGGCAGCATTCGATACAGAGATGGGAGGAATTATTGGTGACCATCTTTGAGGCCATAGGTATTAACCTTTCTGATCCTTAGGCTTATTATCTGTAAAATGGGAACAATTCTATTAATATTTACTTCCCAGGGTTGTTTGAGAATAAAGGAATATTTATTGTGGTTATAGTTCCTGGAACATGGCGATGGCTCACTCAGGGTTGGTCCTTCCTATTCTTTAATCTTGCTTTATAGATGCTTACCTATTTGCTATTTCATTCATTCATGCATTCATTCACTCACTCACTCAGTATTTATTGAGTCCTATGATCCAGGTACTGCTCTAGGAGTAGGGGTCATAGCAGAGAATAAAACAGACAGAAGTCTCTGCCCCTTGGATTTTACACTTTGATATGAGAGACAGACAAAAAGTATTATCAAATAAGTGGCATGTTCAGTGGGGAAAGATGCTAAGAAGAAGAAAAAGCAGGGGAGGGGGATAGAGAGTGCTGAGCTGGGGGCTGCAGCGTTAGCTGGTGTGGCCATGAAGGCCTCGCTAAGAGGATGTCGTTTGAGTAACTCCTGAAGGCAGGGTCCTGAGGACATGCCAGGCAGAGGGGAAAGGCCAGAGCAAAGGCTCTGAGAGGGGATGTCTGGGTGTCTGTTGAGCAGTGAGGGCCCAGAGAAGCTGGAGTTGAGAGCAAGAAGGGAGATAAGGGAGGGGAGGGCAGCTCTCCACGGACCATTGTAAGGACTTTGCCTTTTACTGTGGATGAGATGAAAACATACTGGCAGGTTTGGAGGGGAGGGTCAGTAGCTGCAGGTGGACCACAGGCTGCGTCAGGAAGCAGGAGAGGAGGCAGGGAGGCCAGTGGGTGGTGGCCTGGCCAGGGTGGTCACCTGGAGGTGAGAGAAGTGGTCGGACTCTGAACAGTTTTTTGGAGGCAGAGCAGACAGGATTTACCTGTCGATTCACAGTGAAGCAATTTGGCATGGAAAGCAGGTGTTATCAGAAGAGAGAAATCAAACCTTGGAGAGGCTGAGTGACTTCACAATGTCACATGGTGGCTGAAAAGTGTCTCTCGCAGGCAGGAAGGCTGACTAGGACGTGGGTGGCTGTGTGCCGTCTGCATGTGGCTGTGGCTATGACGCACCTTTCTCTGAGTCTCCGTATCTGTCACCCCATCTCCCTCTGTTCCCCCCACCACTTTCCATCTTCCTTTCTCCTTATGCTTTGCAGTCACATCTTCATCTTCTCCCAGGCCCCTTTCCAAGGGGCCTAGGTGCTTCTGATGCCCAGGGGAGCCAACCTCTGTCTCTGGGAGTGTGTAACTCTGTGTGTGCCTCCTGTCATGCTGGCATGCCTTACCAAGTGTGAGTGTCCCTAGTGCATGAGTGTATGAGCGTAACTTAGGCTGGGTGTGAGGAGTACATGGATGTCCCTGGCTGTGAGAACCTATGCGTGTTGGGGGGCGGGTGCTTAAGGGACTGAGTATGTGTGTGACCTGTGTGTGCCATGTGTGTGCCAGTGTGTGAATGCACAGAGATGTCCTCTCTCCTCTCTACCCATTCAGATTTGCTCTCATCCTAAAAGGCCCAGGTCAAGGGATTTCCCTGGTGGCGCAGTGGTTAAGAATCCGTCTGCCAATGCAGGGGACACGGGTTCGAGCCCTGGTCTGGGAAGATCCCACAGGCCGCGGAGCAACTAAGCCCGTGCACCACAGCTACTGAGCCCGTGTGCCACAACTACCGAAGCCCGTGGGCCTAGAGCCCCTGCTCTGCAACAAGAGAAGCCACCGCAATGAGAAGCCCGCGCACCACAACGAAGAGTAGCCCCCGCTCGCCACAACTACAGAAAGCCTGCGCACAGCAGCAACGAAGACCCAACGCGGCCATAAATAAATAAATAAACTGTAAAACAAAAAAAAGAGAGAGAGCTAAAAGGCCCAGGTCAAGCCTCCTCCCTTTTTTCTAGTTCCTGACCTCCCACTGCCCCATCTGTCAGAGTCACACACTGGGCTGGCCCCCCTTCCTTTGCTGGTGGCCTGGGTGGTTTGCAGGGGATCTGTCTTCTAGAATGCCAGCTTCCACAGCTGCAGTGCAGGGTGGAGCTGCACGCACATCCCCATCCCCTGGTCAACCATCAGCCTCCATCTTCTGGGGTCAACTGCCCCTCCCTCCTCCTCCCTATGGGATGCTTGAGTGGGGAGAGGGGCACTGACCTTAGAAGGGTCTGGCAGCCCCAGCAGGCAGAGACAGGTGGGGTCAGGCTCCCTTCACCCTGTGGGTACCTTCAGGCCGCCAGCTGACCCCCAGCGAGCAGGGTGCAACTCCACACTGCACTCTCTCAGTGAGCTCCTAAAGGCAGGCTTGTTGGGGTCCTGGGACCCCCGGGACTTCTTCCTGCCTCCCCCACCCTCCCCCTAGAGGCCCCCAGCCTAGGGCCTCCTCCCTGAGCTCAAGCCCCAGAGCAGCCATAGACTTCTTCTGGTCTAAACCCCTTTTCCCTCTCTGTCCCCTACTTCCCGTGACATTGGTTCCTTTGGGAGCCCTTTAGCCTTTCCTGTAGGTACCAGAAGGTCCTTTTTCTTTAACCCATTGGAAATCAGGCCCTCGCTTTGAGCGAGGTGAGAAGATGCCAGGAGGAGTGGGGCCGTGTCAGTCCACCCGCCCAGGTCAGTTTGTCCTTCCCTCAGTCCTGGCCAGGCACGCTTCTGCCCCAGGGCTTTTGTTCTAGCTATTTCCTCCATCTGGAATGTTTTCTCCCAGACCCTGCTTGGCTCCTTCCTCTCCAAGCTTTTGTTGAAATATCACCTTCTCAGTGGGACCTAGATGGACCACCCGTTTCATACTGTGACCTGTGTGTACATGGACACACCCCGCCTCTTCACACACACAACCCCTCTCGCCCACCCAGCACCCTTCACCTCCCAGCCCTGCTCCACCTCCTCTTTTTTCCCATAGCACCCACCACCTACTTATATACCTTATTTTATTTATTCCATCTACTATGTCTCCCCAACAAGAATATTGGCACCATGAGGGCAGGGATCTTTTTTTTTTTTTTTAATAAATTTATTTATTTATTTATTTTTGGCTGTGTTGGGTCCTTGTTGCTGCGTGCCGGCTTTCTCTAGTTGTGGCGAGCAGGAGCTACTCTTTTGCTGCTGTGTGCGGGCTTCTCATTATGGTGACTTCTCTTGTTGTGGAGCATGGGCTCTAAGTGCACGGGCTTCAGTACTTGTGGCACGCGGGCTCAGAAGCTGTGGCTCGTGGGCTCTAGAGCGCAGGCTCAGTAGTTGTGGCACACGGGCTTAGTTGCTCCGCGGCATGTGGGATCTTCGCGGACCAGGGCTCGAACCCGTGTCCCCTGCATTGGCAGGCGGATTCTTAACCACTGTGCCACCAGGGAAGTCCCCAGGGTAGGGATCTTTGTTTTGCTCATGGATGTTTCCCAAGTGCCTGGAACCGTGTCGGACCATTTTAGATGCTCCACAGACATTTGCACGGTTGCTGTTGGGACAGTTGCCCAGAGGAGAGCACCTGGGAGACAAGGCTGGTCCTCGAAGGGGCTGGGGGAGGGGGCAGATGCTGGACCTCTGGACCTGTGGCCAGAGGGGATGGACTCTGTGCCCTGCCTCCCAGAGGGGGCTCCAGCTCTCTTCCACCCCGCCTACCCACCTCCCTGGAACAACACCCCCATGCCAGCCCTGCACACACATGTTGGGGCACACCTGCATCTGTGGCCCCGCCTCCCCCCACCTAGCCCTGGTGCACGCACCACTGCCGTAGTGGCTGTGGTTTCATGACCCCAGAGATGCAGACTGGAGTCAGGGCGTCCTGTTCTCTGTGGCTGCAGCAGCAGGTGGGGGTGGGGGACAGGCTCCCCTGCAAACAGTCACGCTCAGAGGCCCCTTCTCCCCTGCCTCTTATACACACATGCGCACGCATATGCATACAGGCAGATGGACAGCCAGGTGGCCCCAGCAAGCTGGCTGCTCTTAGACCCCAGGCATGGGAACTGTGCACCCATCTGTAGCAGGGGCCCTGCGGGTGGGGAGAAGGGGCAGAGGAAGCAGCTGCGGGCTCCCTTTCTCGTGCCTGAGCTCCCACCTTTACTGTTTCATGCCCAGCACAGGGCCAGCCAACCTCCTCATTAGTTCTTTCCTTTGGGGAAGACATTGCCCTGATTTGTCCTGTCAAAAACACATCCCCGTGGGAGGGGCCCTGCATTCAGCCCTCAGTGGGCTTGAGCTTGTCTGCCCTTGTAGTCTGTTGTGTATGCACGGACTGGCCAGTCCTGGAAACACTCTGGCCCCTGGCTCAGAACCCTGCTGTGGTTCCCCAGTGCCTGCCAGGTCCAGCCCAAACCCCTGGTCCCGGGCCTTCCCTGCTCCAGGAATCTCCACTTTGAGGGGAGGTGAGTGTGGCTTCTGGAACCAGGCATGCTGGGTTGAATGCTGGCTCTGTATGACCTTAGGCAAGTCACTTAACTTCCCTGTGCCCCAATTCTCTCCCTTGCAGAGCAGTTGTGAGAATTATACAGGTTCATATATGCACAGTGCTTAGCGCAGCGCCTGCTGTGCAGGAAAGCTGTCAATAAATGTTAACTGTCACTGTTACTGTTTCCTTCCAGGAGCCAGGAGGGACCTGAGATATGGCCTCCGTCCCATCAGGGCTTGCAGCTCAGCTCTGACCTTCCAGACTGAGCCAGCATCTTCCAGGCCACCTGGGAGCTTGTTGGAGACTCAGAGCATCAGGCCCCCCTGGGGATTCTAAAGCAGCAGGTGGGTGGCAGGAGGGGCCCACAGCCCTCTGTGGGACAAGAGTCCGCCAAGCCCCCATCCCAGCCTTAGACTAGTCCACCACGTCCGCCTGCCCTCTTCCCCCTGCCTCTCCCAGTCCCCTCTGTCTTGCAAGGCTCCTCTCAGCAGTCTTCTGCAGGAAGAATGCCTGTCAACCCTGTGGCCCGAGCGCCCACAGCTCCTACTTCTTGGAGCCTCAGTTTCCTCAAGTAAGAAAGGGGATAAAAACACCCACATCGTGGAATTCATGTCCAGGGAGGTCATGGATGAACAGTGCACGGCCGAGCAGACAGTGAGGGCTGACTATCATTGCTGCCTGCACCCCATGCCTGGCGGGTCCTGCCCTCTGTGCTGGGGTCCCCGCGGGGATGAGGGAAAGACCTGTTGACCGGGGGGCTGGGGTGAACCCTAGGAGCTGAGAGGGAGCACATGATGACTGGAGCTGGAGGGTGGCCAGGGCTCACCCAAAACAGCCTGATGAGGGAGGAAGGAAGGGAGGGCAAGCCGAGCACACCCTGGGCCCCAGAGGAAGTTGAAAGCCGGCTGCGGTGTGACAGTTCAGGGGCCCGCACCACGGCGCTGCACCCCACCCCTACCTGCTGACATCAGTGGGGAGTGCAGGACCCCAGCACGGCCCCCTCCCCCAGGCTCTGAGCCTGTGAGGCAGGATCCCAGCCTGGGGGCTCCCTAGGCTGTTCCCTGCACGCGCCCGAGCAGATGGCAAAGCCTTGTGTCTTTAGGTCAGCATTGACCTCTCCAGGCTCCTTTAATGAAAGGCAACCGTTTAACGGCACCTCTTCACGTCACCCCATCGCCTCACTTCTCCCAGGTGTGGCCCTAGAGTCTATTAAGCATCTACTATATACCAGGTGGTGACACATCCACAAGGTCATTTAATCCTTCACAATACCCTTAGGAAGGCATTTAACAGATAAGGAAACCAGCTCAGAGAGGCTAAGTAACCTGCCTGAGGTCACACAGCTTGTAGGTGGCCAAGCTGGCCTTCCAATGCAGGCCCCGTCATGAAGTTCCTCTTGCCTATGGGTGGGTGGATTCACCCTGGAGGAGCCCTCAGAAAGCCAGCGCACCTAGGTCTCTTGTTTGTCAAGGAGGAAATGGACACCCGGCACCAGATGTCAGTGCCCCAGGCCATGCCACAGGCTTCTGGAAGAACCAGGCAGGATTAGAGAACTTTCTTTTGGCATTGGAGGCCTGGCAGGAGGGGCTCTGCTGGGAAAGCTCCTTCCTTTACTGACACCAGGTCTCCACTCAGAGGCTACCTCCTCAGAGAGAAGCCTTTCTGGACAGTCCCGGCAGAAGGAGAGCTGTATTACCCTCCAACTTCTAACCTGTCTTTATTTTTCTTCATGGTACACACTGCCACTTGCAGTTTTATGTATCGAATTATTTTTTATCTCCCCACCGCCACCCCAACTGGAACGTGAGCTCCGTGAGTCAGGGAGAGTCTGTCTTGTTCCCTTGCCTAGAATAGTACCTGGCACAAGCTCAACAATTTTTTGTGGAATGAATGAATGAATGACTGAATGAAAGGAGTCAGGTGGTAAAGGAAGAAGTTTATGCTTACAGGGGAAAGTTTGCTGTGAAGACAGACTTATTAAGGGCAAGCTAAATAGACCAATCTAGGTGGAGGAGGGGAACGAGAAGTATTTTAGAAAAGGGAAGGGGCCATGTACAGCCATGTGGTCTGGCACAGAGACTGTAAAGTGAATGGTGCCCCTGCCACTTGTACAGTTCTCAACTTGTACAACAGTGCATGGCGCCCCCGGGGAGGGGGGAGAACCCAACAGTTTTGGCCCCCTCAGCAGCGATGAGTGGAGGCAGCTCTACAAGTACCAGCGGCTGGAGGAACGGGCTGTTCCCTCCACGAGGATGCCACGTGGTCGTGGTTAGCAGTGTGCCATCCGGTGACGGTGGCTCTGTCACCACAGACGGTCGTCCAACCCCGGGGGGGCAACTGTTCTGCTGTTAGCGAACTCTGGTACCTGGAGTACCCAGCGGGACGTGGGTGGGGAAATCACCCTGACACACCCCACAGACACACACCAAACTCAGCAAAGATAATCACCGCAGCGGTGGCACCTGGGGGGCTAGGGGGGCTGTTCCCTGGGCCAGCGGTGAGCTCTGAAGGAAGAGGACGCTGTGTTCTGAGACGTCTTCACGGGCTCAGCGAGGAGCCTGTCCCAGCCCCCCTCCTCCTCCACGGTCCTGCAGGCCAGGCACAACAGCAACCAGCCCCAAGATGGTGAGGCCTGGCTTCCATGAGTCAGTCACCTTGCCCAAGCGAGCTTGCTGGGCGATGTTATCGGCTCCTCTGCTTACTTAATCCCTTGGTTGACATCACCACCTCCTCCATCCTTCTCGGCACTGCAGCCTGCAGCCTGGCGTATCCTGGAAGGGAAGGCGCTGGAGGGCTCTTGCCAGAAGCTACCAGGGCAGGTAAATTAGGACCCTCAGCTCTTTGGTCTTCAGCCTCAAGGCTCTTGGCCTAGTTCCTTGCTGCATGTGGGCCTTGGTTTACCTCCCAGGAAATGCTGTCTGGAGTCAGGTCTGAGAGACACCTACCCACCCCTGCCCCGTACTTACTCCCTCTCTCCTTGTTCAGATGTGGGCCAAGCTGCTCGCCCCTCAGTGTGTCCAGCTGGATCCTTGGGGCGCAGTCCCCCCGTCCAGCCCTCTGCTGTCTCAGCCATTTGCTCCTAAGTTTGGACTTGTGCAGGCCCAGCTACCCCCAGGCCTCCGTGTTGGGCCTCTGGGTTCCCAGGCTCAGGCTCTGCTGCTCCTCTGTCTAGTCACACTGCCTGGGGACCTGGCTCCCTCAGAGGCCTCCCCCAACTCTTTCGCCTGCCTCTGCCCACCCCCTACCCCAAGCAGCCTCCTGGGAGCCTAAGCCAGTCCTTTTCATCCGTAGCCCAGGATTCCCTCTCTCCTCCTCTCGCTTTGTCGCTGTTCCCCTGCTGACCCAATGTGGTCAGTGGCACATGGAGGGTGCCATGGGGTCAGTAGAGCAGTGACAGGGGCGACCAGAGACATGTGCTGTTTCATTTCAGCTTCCCCCGGTCTCCCCTCTGTGGCCAAGTGGGATGAGAAGCGAGGGGTTCAATCCTCTCCCCACACTGTCCTACTCTGTCTCCTCCCCACCATTAGAGATGGACAGCAGGGGGTGAGGCTGAGAGGCCACCAAGTGAGGCTCAGGACCTAGTCTGTGACGGGAGGCTGCCCAAGCCTGGCCTGCCAGGGGGGCGGTGAGGGAAGGGGGTGGGGGCAGGAAGAAGAGCCAACCCTTTGAACTGCTGGACAGCATCCTCGGTGGCCCATGGGAGACAGCTCCTCCAATGTCCCTGCCTGGGGCCAGGGAAGGGGGAGGGGGAGGTTTCTCAACACCAGTCACTTTTACTCCAGTTGTTTGACCAAAATGAATTGTTCTTAGCTGGAAAAAGAAAAAAACCACACAAAAAAACCAAAAGCCCCACCACTGAGGTCACTCCTATTACCCTAGCAGCTGATGTAAAGATCCTGAGAACAGACAACACACCTGGGCCGGGGCTGCTGTCCTTCCCCTGCCCCCATTCTCCCTGCCTGCCCACTCTGCACCCAAACACTGGCTACTGCCCCAGCATCCTGGAACATTGCAGAATACTGTTCCAAATAAGGAGGGGGTGGGCCCGGAGAGAGGCCTGGAGGAGCAGGCCTGGTCTCAGTCCCACACACCCCAGTCTTGCTGGCTCTCTGTTCCCCCAACTGCCAAATGGGGGAAACCACTGAAGAACCAATGAAATAATTAATGTGAAAGTGCTTGGCAGTGATCACTAGCCAGCCAGCAGGCTGGGGTCCTGTAGAGAAGGGAAAAGGGAGTTAGGGAGGGTTTCAGAGAAGAGGTCACGTCACCCCTCAGTGATTTAAGAACATTAAATCATTTGTCTACATCTGCTCTTGGAATCTTGCAGGTTCCCTTTAGGCCCTGGATTGAGTTCTTATTAATGCCCTCAGAGACATGCACACCTTGAGAATGATGGGCACCATTGCTGAGCTCAGCTTGTGGTCCACTCAGATCCCTGGATCCTCTTTCAAGTTTGAGAACACAGGGTCATCAGTTTAGTCCAGTGGGTGTTCTGCTGTAGTACTTCCCTCCTTGGCTGCAGACTAAGCTCAAATTCTAGTCAACCCTGGCTGCTTTCCTCATTGGAGAGTGTAGCCTGATTTCAGCTGCAGTTTGAGCTTTTATCCCCTTTAACCCTGAGCACAAAGCTCACCTACACTCACATAGCCCACACATACCTCAAACTCATTTATCCCAGACCAAACTTGTAATCTTTCTCTCACTAGCCCTTTCCTTCACTTGTGTTCTAGGAGCTTAGTTCATGGTAAGACTCCCCACCGCCCAAGCCGGAGGCTGAGTCATCCTTGACCACAGCCTTCTGTTCACCACATCTGATTATCCATCTCATCTAGTGGATTCTAACACTGGTATCTTTTTTTTTTTTTTTTAACATCTTTATTGGAGTATAATTGCTTTACAATGGTGTGTTAGTTTCTGCTTTATAACAAAGTGAATCAGTTATACATATACACATGTTCCCATATCTCTTCCCTCTTGCGTCTCCCTCCCTCCCACCCTCCCTATCCCACCCCTCCAGGCGGTCACAAAGCACCGAGCTGATATCCCTGTGCTATGCGGCTGCTTCCCACTAGCTAGCTATCTACCTTACGTTTGTTAGTGTGTATATGTCCATGACTCTCTCTCGCTTTGTCACAGCTCACCCTTCCCCCTCCCCATATCCTCAAGTCCGTTCTCCAGTAGGTCTGTGTATTTATTCCTGTCATACCCCTAGGTTCTTCATGACATTTGTCTTTCTTAAATTCCATATATATGTGTTAGCATACAGTATTTGTCTTTCTCTTTCTGACTTACTTCACTCTGTATGACAGACTCTAGGTCCATCCACCTCATTACAAATAGCTCAATTTCGTTTCTTTTTATGGCTGAGTAATATTCCATTGTATATATGTGCCACATCTTCTTTATCCATTCATCCGACGATGGGCTCTTAGGTTGTTTCCATCTCCGGGCTATTGTAAATAGAGCTGCAATGAATATTTTGGTACATGACTCTTTTTGAATTTTGGTTTTCTCAGGGTATATGCCCAGTAGTGGGATTGCTGGGTCGTATGGTAGTTCTATTTGTAGTTTTTTAAGGAACCTCCATACTGTTCTCCATAGTGGCTGAACCAATTCACATTCCCACCAGCAGTGCAAGAGTGTTCCCTTTTCTCCACAACTTCTCCAGCATTTATTGTTTCTAGATTTTTTGATGATGGCCATTCTGACTGGTGTGAGATGATATCTCATTGTAGTTAACACTGGTATCTTGACTCTTCCTCCCCTCTTCCCCATTCCCCACACCCCCCAGTTTTTGTAATAGTATAAATCCTCATCTCTTTTCTTAAGAGTGGCTAGTGGAACCAATCAGACTTCCTGGGCCATCCTCCACCCAGCCAATGTGATGACACCTTCCCCTGCTGGTGGCTCCTGCCTGCCTCTCTGCCCTCATGTCCCAGCACTGCAGGACACGCACAGCCCAGCCCATGCGCGTGCTGGAAACAGCCGGGCCAGACTCCTTCCTTATGTTTGCTCAGGCTGCTGGGAAAGGCTTTCCTTCCTTGTCACCTGCAGAGCATCCCCTCCTTCAGGAGGCCTCTCAACTGGATATATGTGTGGGTCACTCCTTCCTCAGTACCCCACTCTGCTCTGTCCATTCCGTGCAGAGTGGCTGAGGGTGCACTGCCCTATGGTGCCTCCCCAGCCACAGAGGGACCTTCATCTTCTCTCTACCTAGACCCTGATCCCACCAAGAGCATGGTGGGTACACGCCAGGCAAATCTGGGTGGGATCCAGTTTTGCCTGTTTCCCACTGGGGACCTCAGACAAGTTACTTATCTCTGAGCATACTTTTCCTCATCTGTCAGATGGGGTAATATCATTACCTGCTTCCCAGGATGGGTAACTGAGCCAGTCAAGTGCTTGGCACAGAGCCTGGCACATCATGAGAGGGCAGCAAATAGCTCTCATGGTTTCCACTCTTGTTATTAATCACTAGGACCTGGGAGAAAGTGCAGACAACTCAGGGCGGCTGACACCTCAGCCCTTCCCTCCCCTCCCCAGACTCTGCAGTACAGTCCCTTCATCCCCTCTGCCCTTGTTCAGAGCCCCCTGTTCGCCCTCTTTCTGGTTGTCTGCTCTTGCCACCTAGACAGGGGCTTGGGCAAGGCCACCTCGTCCCCTTTTGCCAGTCCTTCCTCCCAGGACCCAGTGCTGTCTACATGGGGCTGTGACACCCAGTGTCAGAATTGTTCTCAGCCTGGGGGTAGTGTGGGCTGCCATGCTCATCTCCTTACTGCAACTGTGGTGGCTTGCTCAGTAAGACCCCAAAGTTTGCCCCCAACCACACAGGGAGTGAGATGCTGAACTGGCATGCTGATATACCCTGGTCTTCTGGCCCCAAGGCCAAGACTCTATCCATTCTGCCCTGCTGTTGTCCCTTCCAGTCTTTTTTGCATCTGTATGACTCAGTCTCCTCATCTGCACAATGGGCATAAAAATTCCTTCTCCTCCTTCTTTGTCCAGAGGAGGGGAGAAGAATACGGTTAGGATGGGAAGCTGGGAGGAAGTGGAGACCGAGCTGTGTACAAGGCAGGCGAGCCTGGCTGGGGTGAGGACTATAAGAGGATAAACAGGAGGTGAGGGAGGCCAGTCCAGTCTCCACCCTTCCAGCAGCCCAAGTCCGGTGCCTGAGTCCACAGCTCCCCCTGCTGGCAGGTCAGCCAGAAGCTCCCTGTGGGCAGCACCTGCCTCAAGCTTCACATTTCCCTCTGGTGACCACTGGGAAGGTGTCGCCCCTCCCCTCAGGGAGCCCAGTCTGAGGGTGGGAGCAGGTGTTTCTGTCTGAGAAGGGAACTTCCTAGGCCAAGGGGTTCAGCATTCTCCTCCCGAGAACCTGCTGAAATCTCTTCCAGAGAGAAAGATCTGCAGGCTGGCAAGAAGGCCGGTGGTCTGCTCCAAGCCCAGCAGCTACCCTTTGATTAGGAGTC